>NC_048219.1:199552104-199598454 GCF_002007445.2 Ailuropoda melanoleuca
GCGGCGGGGCGCCCCGCGGCTCGCGGCGTCGGGGGTGGGCGGGGGCGCCCCAGGCCGGCGGTCCCGTACGGTGGCATGGCGCTCCGGGCCGTCCGTACGGCAAGATGGCCGCGCCGGCGGCCCGGGCGCACGTCGGGTTAACGCGCCCTCTCCGGGGCCCCGCCGCCCGCCCGCAACTGCTTCCGCTACCCCCACGGGTCGCTGTCGGGGTCCCCCGAGCGAACGGTGCCGGCCGCTCGGGAGCCGAGCGCGTGAGCCCAGCCCTCGGCGTTGGGCCCCGCCGTACGCCAAGATGGCGGACGTGCACTTCCTCCTGCACTTCCGGCCCCGCCCGCGCCCGCTAGGCCTGGATTGGCCCCGGCAGCGGCCCGTCGCGTCGCGCTGCGGAACCGTCGGAGCGACGCCGCTCTCAGTCGGCGGCCGGAGAGGGAAGATGGATGCAGGTGAGGGCCGAGCGGGCGCGGGGCATCCCGCGGGCGACGCCCTCCTGGTCCCTCCGCAGCGGGGGTCTCGCCCAACGCGGCGTGGGTGCGGGATGGGCGCGGGGCTGCGGAGTGGGAGCCGGCCCTGGCGCCGAGCGGGGCGGGGACGGCGTCTGTGGGAAGGCCGGCGCGGGTCTGACAGGCGGCTGTTGGCGTGTCTCGGCGCCTTTTCAGTCTGGCCCGCCTCGCCCGGGCTCCCACCGACAGGCCCAAGGCCGGCGCGGACGACCAGGGGCAGCGTGGTATCCGAGACGGGCGGGAGGGGCGCCGGGTGGAGCTGGCTCCGGAACCGGCGGCCGGAGAATGCTGTGCCTGCCCCCACCTCACGCCCCAAGCATTAAGGGTGGAAGCTCTTTAACTCTTAGGAAGTTACATCGGGAGGCTGGAGGCGAGAAACATGCTCCCAGCACTCATAGCGCACGCATTTTTAAAAAATTTTTTAATTCAGTGACCAGATCATCCAAGCTTCCTTTTCGTAGTTGAAGAGAGAAACTGAATTCATCTTGTCATATCTTAACTTTTTGGGGTCCTGATGCAAAGTACGTGGCGGGCGGGAGGGAGTATGTGTACATGGGTGTCCGTGTACACGTGGGAATATGTGCGTATGTGGCGTTCAGGCCTGTTTTATCATGCTTCTGTTCCAGAGGGGACAGTTCCTTAATTTTTGCTGACAAAGTGTTTTGGGTCTTTGTGCAGTAGCCTTTAAAGTGTTCAGACACGGGCTGTCTCATCCCAGGGCAGTTTTAGTCCTTTCATTCCTTGTAGGGAGTGATTTGCCGGCAAGCGCCTCCTCCTCCCCCACCGCCACCTGGTTTAATTCCACCTGTCATCCTGGATGGCTTTGTTTGCTTTGTCTTTCTTCTCCTGGCAGCGGCAACTTAAATTTACCGAAATCTCAGTTTGGAAACTGGAATGCAGACCTGTGTGGCCAGTATTTCAATGACTTGTTGCATCTGGCTGGAGCAACCAGTAGTCCCGACTCCCAAAGAAGCATGCTAACCAGATTATTTTTTGTGAAGGTTGTTTAAAAAAGAGAAACCACAGAGAGTGTTTTGCTGGAGAAATGGGGTGGAGAAAGGAATAGAACTATTTATCCACTTTCTTTGAAGTTATCGCTGCTCAGATACTTCAGACTTTTCGTAGGAGAGACTTAGGTAAGGTGGAAAACACAGTTCAGTGGTGGTCATGTTACCTTAAACATGAAAATCGTCATGTTAAAGTTGAAGAGTATTTCAAAGTAGAAAAAAGTGTTTGCATTTGAAGGCCACTGCTGATGCTGATGAAAATATATATGTACTTGGAGGCTGTGGCGGAAAGTTTTTTTCTGACACGATGCTGTACATCTTTTTAGGGTGATTAATGGTGCAGCCTTCTCTGATCCCTGAACTCCTTACAGAGTCTGCCTTCCTTGACCAAGTCCTACGCAGTTCCTAGTTGTTTTTATAGTGATCCATTCAATAAACTACATTTGTTATTAAATGAGAGGTTTGTGTTGGGCATTGTTCTAGACCCTGGGGCTACAGAAGTGAACAAAATAGACAAAAACCATGTGGCTCATGTGGGAGAGTGATGTGAGCCAAGCAAGAGGGAGTTGGAATTATAGCCAGGATGGCCAGGAAAAATCTCACTGCAGACAGAGGTAAGTTTTGACCAAGACCCAAAAGCAGTGCAGGAGAAAGGGCAAGTGGGCCATTGTGGTCAGGATGTCACAGGTGGTGGTGATGGAAGTAGGAGCTAAGGGCAGAGAGACAAATTTGGCCTAGTCATGGGGCCTGGTTGGGTCATAGTGAGGACTGGGGCGTTTATTGATTCTAAATGAGTTGGTGAGTCTGAGAGGTTTTGAGTAGAGGAGTGCCGTGACTGGATGTATGTTTAGCAGACTCACTCTGGCTGCGCTGTCCAGAACATACTACATGTCCTGCAGAGGGCCCAGGGCAGAAACAAGGAGACCAGCTAAGAGGCTGTTGCAGTAAGCCAAGAGCAAGGACTTGGAAGCTTAGCTCAGGGTGGAGAGAGGAGGTTGACTTCTGGATGTGTTTGAGGGTTGAGACATCAGGACTGTGTACAGACTGGAAGTGATGGGGTGGTGGGAGGCATTGAAGATGTTGCTGAGGTTTATGGCCTGAATTGAGAACCTCTGGTGGGGAAGACTTTGGAGGTCTTGCTTGGTGGGGGAGCTCTTGGTTTTGTACGTGCTGACTATTGTTAGACATCTTTGCTGTGATGTTCAGGGAGGCTTTGGGTCCACGGGCCTGGATCTGAGAACGTGGGCCTGGACTCGAGGTCAAAGTGTGTGGAAAGCTGCTTTGAATGAGTCACTGAGGGTCTGAGAGGAGGAGGAAAGAGAAGGGGCCTGGGAGGGGCACCCAGGGCTGCTGGCTGGCGTGGAGAGGTCCAGAAGGTGGCACGCAGACTACAGGCTGGTTGTGTTCTCCACCAAGCCTCCAGCACTGTGTGTGAAAACACACTCCGCGCTCAAGGAGCCCGTGGGTGCCCGCAGTAAATGGCTGTGCTGTCCGTCCCTTGAGGACAGAGCCCGTGTCTCGAGCTTGTGTCTCCAGGGTTTCAGTTGTGTTTGGCATGTGGTTTGTAATCGAGGAAGCAGAACTTGGATTAATGGTAACTTACATGTTCCTGTACTATAAGAACTTGAGTTTGGAGAGTCTGTTAGTGTGTAAAGTGTCAGTGGTGAGAAGGGACTGCTGACCCCTTCGGGGCACTGGGACTCAGTGTGGTGTTCTGTCCAGTGTGCTTACGAGTGCGGTATTTTCTGGTTTAGCTGACATTCTGGGTGCTTTTCCTTTCTGTTCCTTCCTTTTCATTTAGAGCTGAACTGCCAACATCTTCATGAAAACTATTTAGGATTTTTAAAAGTAACTACTTGAAAAGCTGTCATTCTAAACATAAACTTTTTCTTTTTAAGATTTTATTTATTTACTGGACGGAGAGGAGAGAGGAGTGCGCACGAAAGCAGGGGGAGCGGCAGAGAGAGGGAAAACAGACTCCCCACTGAGCAAGGAGCCCGATGTGGGGCTCAATCCCAGGACCCTGGGATCATGACCTGAGCTGAAGGCAGACACTTCACTGGCTGAGCCACCCAGGCGCCCCTAAGTGTAAACATGTTCTAAAGGAAAGGGAAAACCCTTCTTCTGATTTTTTTATAAAGCATATTCTCTCAGAAGCTGTAGGTGTTTGGGGAAAATATCTTTGAAAAGTGATGCTTTACAGTAAGCTCTAAAAGAAATGTAGTGGTGCGTGTTTTTGTGGTTCTCCCTGGGTAGATTGCAGTGTGATTGGTACTGAGTGGAGACAAAATGGTTACCTTCATTGAGCACAATTCCCTATTTTTCTACCAGATTAATAATATTAAAACATTTGTTTCTAATGGAATTACCATACTGTTAAAGGGCTTTCTGCTTCCCCTTCCGGGTGTGGTCAGAGACATCGTGGAGGAAAATGTGGGAAATCAAGGGTCTGGGACCCAGGTGACCAAATGAGGGAGAGTGCCTCTGAAAGAGCCTCGTTCTTATGGTGGGTGACACCTGACAGCCTCGCTTGTCCTGCTTGTCCTCTTAGTGGAAGTTAAAACCATTTCCTGGGAGTCTGGAGACTGGCATTCTTTTCAAGATTTGACCCCTTTTCACTCAGGAGGTGTGTGAACTGCTTCACATATGATACAATATCACCTGTGCTGATGATAAAATTATTCTGAGGCCTAATTAATTTGGGACAGAGCTCTCTGGGAAGGATGCAGAGGCCACTGGCCTCAAGCCCCCCTTGAAAGCTGGTCAGTTTTTACAGAGTTGTAGGTCAGTCTCAGCCTCCTCCGTATTGGCCGATTTGTGTGGACATTACTGATTGTGAACTTTAGTTTTAAAATAGAAAAGTACTAGATTTTCTGTTGAACTGTTTTCTGAATTGGCATTCTATAATGTTTTTTGTTCTATGGAAGTATTAATATGTGTTTTGACTAAATTAATACTGATGATAAAAGTGGTGTTTCTTTGGGGCACCTGGGTGGCTCAGTTGTTAAGCGTCTGCCTTTGGCTCAGGGCGTGATCCCAGGGTCCTGGGATCAAGCCCCGCATTGGGCTCCTCCACTGGGAGCCTGCTTCTTCCTCTCCCACTCCCCCTGCTTGTGGTTCCCTCTCTCGCTGGCTGTCTCTCTCTCTGTCAAATAAATAAATAAATAAAATCTTTAAAAAAAAAAAAGTGGTGTTTTTTAGGGGGCAAGGGAGATTTAGTTTCATCCTGTAGATAGTGAGGCTTAAAATAGTATGAAAAGGAGGAAGGGGAGGTGCTGCACGCGTCGCTGGAACCTGGCACGGGCCTTACTTTCCCGCCCCACGGGGTAGAGCCCACAGTTGTGTCCGACCTCGCGGCAGGGGGCCAGGGCCGTGCATCCTACAGCTAGCAAGTGGGCTGTCTCCAAAAACAACTTCGTAGAGATGAGAAAAGTGAACGTCAGGAGTGAATGGTATTTAGAAAAACATCTTTCTCCATCGGAGAGTAAGGTCTAGAAGGTCCAGGAGCTTGGCGGTCTAGTGCAGGCAGCCTGTGCTGAGTGAACAGCGCCTCCGTCCGAGGGAGCCATGAGGGCGCCCAGGCTGTGGCGTTCATTCCAGGTGTCAGTGTGCTCTGCTGCATAGTACTTTGTGCTGGCTGTACAGGGACGAGAAGTCCTTCACTTGCTTCCGTGGTCAGAAGTGCTACGTGGGGCGCCTGGGTGGCACAGCGGTTAAGCGTCTGCCTTCGGCTCAGGGTGTGATCCCAGCGTTACGGGATCGAGCCCCACATCAGGCTCTTCTGCTATGAGCCTGCTTCTTCCTCTCCCACTCCCCCTGCTTGTGTTCCCTCTCTCGCTGGCTGTCTCTATCTCTGTCGAATAAATAAATAAAATCTTTAAAAAAAAAAAAAAGTGCTACGGGTCCATGGGACTGTGTGTGCCCATTTCCAGGGCTGCAGCCTGCGGACGTCGAACTAGCCTGTGAAGTGTCTTGGGTGGCTGGCTTCTGCTCTCTACACCCCAGTCCTGTGATGGAAGCTTGTTGCTTAGATGCAGCTTTAGTGAGGTAGATCGCGTATTCGGGGGAGTTTCCTGCGTAGCTCGCACTGGGTGCCACACCTGTTACAGAGTGTGGAGACTGGTCTTCGCTGCACACTGTGGCAGCACCAACTTACCCGTTCCAGTGACGCCCAGGGGACCCACCCTGAAACGTGCTTACTGTTGCCCAGCGTGGGGCAAAGCTTGTCATGTTTCCTCACACTGTCCCGGAGGGAAACACAGCTGTTCCCATCTTCCCAGTAAGAAAACTGAGGCACAGTAAGGTTACCACCAAGTGAGGGTCAGACTTCGGGCTGCCCACAGCAGGGACTGTATTCAGTAGGTGTGCCAGACACACTCCGTGCGCAGCGTCCCCCAGGACCGATGGGAACACGGTCCCTGTCTGAGGAAGCTGCCGTGCTGTGGGGGCACTGTGTCTGCAGCCAGCTCAGAGGCGCATATGACCCGCACCCATCAGGAGCGGGGTCCAGGGGGAGCGGCTCACACGCGCAGTCAGCTGGAGGGGCAGAGGCAGGAGGAGCAGTGACGTGAGGGCCGTGCGGGACGTGGGCGTGGACGCGCTCCTGGGGAGCCCGCAGATGATAAGTGCGCACCCTCACTTGGAGGCTCCTGCTCCGCTGGCAGGCACGGGGTCACTTCCTGCTCATTCATCCCCTTCAGGTGTGTCTGTCTCCTTGCTTGGTTTTGGCTGATGCACTAAAGAGTCTGAGGCCACACCACCCGTAATTTGGTTAGCCGTCGTAGGAAATTTGGTGATCAGGTGTTAACGTAATAGGACATTCTCTTATTCCTTTCCCTCTGAAGTTGGCTTGGTTGCCTATAAAGTTTGCTAGTAAACCTAAGAAGTACGCCTGTTTTGCATTTTGCCACCTCAGTAATGAAAAACCTCTCAACTTCAAAGGTCTCCCGGCTCTGATGGAGGGTTGTGATCCTTTGGCAGGTGCCGCACCCCTCTGGCACAGGGCGCGCGCGAGATGCTCGCGCACAGCTCTCCGTAGCCCTCTGGGGTCGTTAGCGGAGTCTGCGTCGTTAGTTCACAGCTGTGGCCTTCGAGGGGTCCTGACCATCCGTAGGGCAGGAGGAGGGCTAAGATTCTGCAGTGCTGGCACTTAGTGTCAGACGACTTGTTTACACCCTTTTTCCTTGAACATAAATGTTTGGGTTTGAATCTGCGGATCAGTTAAAGTCCAGGGGTCCTGACAGTAGAGAAGAACAGAAACACCATGATGTTTGCAGCTCCCCGAGAAGATGGTAGTTGAATTCACTCCAACGTAGTGTTGATAATCACATGCAGAAACAAGTAATCCTACGTAAAAAGGGAGATAAACTTGGACTGTGGTTGTTCCTGTGCATAGAGCAGCTTCGTTGGCGTTGTGGAAGCAGTCAGGTCAGACACCTTGAGCAGAGCCCCTGCAGGAAGCCCAGCGAGTGAGGGCCCCCAGCGCCGCCAATGCTCAGGCGCCCTGGGCAGCACAGCCTGTTCTGGAAGCAACCGGACCGCCCTGATGCTGTCAGGTTTCAGGTGAAAAAAAAAGGCAGAGCTGGGTCTGGGTTCCTGACAGCCAGGGAATTCTTGAAGTATCAAACGCAGGGTCTCCGGTTGCTGTGGGTTTTTTGTTCATGGAGCATTGCTTTCCCAACCCTGGGCCTGGGAATTAGCTGCGCACCCAGTGTAGCCTTTCTGGTGTAGTAAAATTGCACGCCTCTGAGCCTGCATTTCTGCGTCCTCGATATTAATGACACCGGCTGACCTTGGTGCCCTTCTGTCTGCCAGCTTGTGTGCACGCCTCATGGGGAGGGTTTCATGGACGCTTTGCAGCTGCCTGTGAGGGCATCCTGTTATGTTTTCCCCCATTTTATGAATAAGGAAATTTCTACACTGAGGGATCAAGGGGCCCAAAGCACCTCCAGCCTGGGAGTGCTCCAGCTAGGATTTGAACCTCCACTGCCAGGTGCTGGAGCCCGCACTGTACCCCCAGCATCCCCAAGGGATTGTGCACAGCACTGGAGGGCACGCAGGGATGCTCACACGGGGTGCGTCAGGAGCACCTAGACAGGGTGTGGGAATTACCGATGGCCTGGACGTTGGTGCCTCGGGGTGCTGTGAGACATTTGCTGGAGTTCTGTGTCTGTGTGGACGGACTATCATCGTTGAGAGAATAGAGATGAGGAAATCACGGGTGTGGTATGGTTTCCTTTATGGATCTATGCAGAGGCTTCTGGAAGGAGATTCCTTGCTGGGTGTGAAGCTGCAGATGATTTTTTAAATATTTGTAGTTTTCGGGTTTTTAAAAATTAATATGTCATTGTTACCAAAAGGTGGGGCTGTTGTTAAAAAATAAATTCCGATGTGGGAGAAACTATCATGACTGATTTTCCAAAGTTACCTGGGCAGTTGCAGGTAAAGGGTACGAATGACTAGGTACCATTGAGGCTTGAGAGGCAGCAGATGAGAACTGTGTGTTTAGGGTTCTGTGAGGGGCAGCTGAAGGGTTGGGGGACCGGGATACACTGTGCCTCTCGCCTCGCCGGTGTTGGTCTGTGCTCTGCTGAGTCCGGGAACCGTGTACAGAGGGTTTCCTCAGCCGGCTTCCAAGGACAGAGGGGGACACTGGGCCTCTCTAGTTTCTTAATGGAAGCAACACAGAATAAAATGGCGCTTGGGTCCTGTTAGCTCCATGCACAGCGACCTTCTTAGGTGGTGGGAGCTGGTGGCTGTGCTCTTCTAGGAGCATCTTGAAGTGAGAACAGCTGCAGGAGCCTCATGGACTTTGCAGAAGGATCTGTTTCTGGGGGTTTGTGTGCCACCCACGCATAGTACCTGCCCCTCCACAGCTGGTTGTCATTGTCCCCGACCTTGTGTTTCTTGCCCCTGAAGTACCTGCCCTCCCCTCGGCCTCCGGACACCTGCTCCTGGGGGACACTGAATCCACCTTCTATTCACTGTGTGGCCGCCCCTCACACTGAGATGTAAGGATTACTCTTGTCCTGTAGGGTGAAGTCTAAAACCAGCCCCGAAGCGGGTACTCGCCTGCCCTGGCCTGGCGCCGTCGGCCTCGGCGTCATGTCGGCCTCGGCGAGGCTCGGGAGCCCCTGCCCCATGGCTTGCGGTTGCGCCTTTGGTGGTTGTCCCAGCCCTGCCGAGACGCAGAATTACACACAGCTCTGTCCTCGGAAATGCAAGAAATGATTTCTCATATTGTTTTACGAAATTATAAAAGCGGGATCAATGTGTGTTTGGTTTCAATAGCTACTCTGACCTACGACACTCTTCGATTTGCTGAATTTGAAGATTTCCCGGAGACCTCAGAGCCTGTGTGGATACTGGGTAGAAAATACAGCATTTTCACAGGTACTCGCCGTGTCGCCTGCTGCGCTCTCGGGGCTCAGTCTACCGAAAGCATGTGGTGGTAATAATAGTTATCTTTTAATTCCCTGTAATATATGATCTGCGAAGTTAAGGCTGTGTGTGTTTTCTTCTTTTAAACAATCCCTAGAAAAGGATGAGATCTTGTCTGATGTGGCATCCAGACTTTGGTTTACATACAGGAAAAACTTCCCACCCATTGGTAAGTACGCCATCGGTTACAACATGTGATAGTAGATACGGGCTTTATAAGGAGGAAAACTTGGGTGTATAGTGTGGACTTTGGTATGCGGGTCCTTGTCACTTCATCTCAGACCTCACGGTAACCCTAGTGATGTAAGCCGGCTGAGGTCTCGCCCCCGGTGTGGAGGAGTTAGGGTCCAAACCCAGAGCTCCTGACTCTCCTGAGGGCAGGGATTTTCCGACTGCTGGTCCTGGTTTCTTACTGGAATCCAAAAGTCAGGATAATGAGTCAAAAGCATCATTTAAAAGCGTAGAGCAGAATGGAGCGTGAAGTCATGTGTCTCCCCAGTGAGGCGGCACACGGCTTCAGGAGGCTTTGGTCTGTACATCGAAGGCTGTCCTGGGTCACGGTTGTCACAGCGTGCTTCTGACTGTAGGCCCAGATGTTTGGAGGCCGCTGCTCTGTGTCCATCACCGTTTCTGCCGTGTCCCACACTTAGTCGTGGGGAGAGCTGAAAGGCAAGGTAGATGTGCCATGTCTTCACGTCGCACTAATGTACGTCCCATTCAAAGTGGCTCTTCATCGTTGTGACCCTGGAGGTGGACCGAGGAGGGGCCCCAGCTCTTGGCCTTGGCTCTGCAAGTTGGCAAACCTGAGACCAGAGGGTTGGCAGCAGGGGGCTGCGGCCCCCCCTTGGTGCCCGGTCTCCATCAGGCACCTCCCCAAGATGCAGTTGTCTGTGTTCTCTGGAAGTGGGGTGGATGCGGGACAGCCGTGAGCTTGACACTCAGGGACACTGCAGGGTAGGGAGACGAGGCCAGTGCCGCCACGGGCCAGTGAATGATGGGATTTGTCCACTGTGCTCCGGGATGTCGTTCCTGCCACAAGGGCTCTGCTCCGCCCTGGAGAAGCACCTGGCAGTGGAGGTGTGCTGTGCAGTGCTGGGGGGGGGACACCACTGCCCTGCAGGTCTGCTGTCTGGACTCACAGCAGGGATGGGCTAAGAGGAGCCTTGTATTGTTTGGTAAAGTCATCGAGGAAGAAGGTGCCTGCCGCTAAGGGCCAGCATGGTCTTCCCTTCCCTAGCCACGGAGAGGTGACTAGTTTGTAGGGGAGCTGTCGCACGTCCTGAGCACTGTGCTTCGCCTGTCCCCCACCCCTCCCACTCTGCCCCTCGGTGCTTTGTCCACCCACGTGTGTGGGAGGGGCTGCCGAGGCTCCGCGGTGACGCTGCAGGGAAATGGTGGAGGCACCTGGGACTGCAACTTGCTGCACTGGCCCTGGCGTCTCGGCTCCTCCGCTGCCTCGTGCCTCTCGCCTTGTGGGTACTTAGGATGTCGGGGTGTCTCCTGTCATGCTGGGGCCTGTCTCGGAGTGCACGCAGAGCTGTGGTGCCCAGTGTCGGCATCCTTTTGTGCCCTGGTGGTGGGCGTGACCTGGATGGACCCCAGGGCGTGTGTACTTAAGTGCTGAGGGTTGTTGCTGACCCGCCCCTGAGTTATGTTTCTGCCCTCCTGCGTTCCAGGCCCACTCTCCCAGCAACTGCGTTTTTGCTCTTCTGGTGCTTGGGGAAAGGTCCTCTGTATCTGACTTGGAGTTTCCTAGATTACTCATGAGACTTAGTGTCTTTTCATATGTTTTCAGACATTCTTAATTTTCTGTGACTGACTTGTTCATGTATTTTGCCCATTTCGAGGGGTTGACAGGACGTGTCAGATGTGCCCTTGGCATGACCAGGTTCTAAATGGCCTGTCACCTGAGATGGAGCTGACATGGTGTAGGGCTGACCCAAGCGTGCTAGGGCCAAGGCCTCCTGCCAGTGGACTCCTGACCTGCTGAGGCATCTGACGGCGAGGCCTCTCTCTTTGTCCGCATGACAGGGGGCACCGGCCCCACCTCGGACACGGGCTGGGGCTGCATGCTGCGGTGCGGACAGATGATCTTTGCCCAGGCCCTGGTGTGTCGCCATTTAGGCCGAGGTAAGTCACGACACCGAGGACGGCAGCATTCTTAGGAAGCAAATGGGCTGCGGGGTTAGGTTACCCAAAGCACACAGACTGGGATTCAGGGTTTTCTTGAGGGCGACCCACTGGTTTTCGTTGATTTAAAAAAGTGATTTTAAAGAATACCGATGAATGTTTGTCTTTTAGAATTAACTTTATATCACTGAAACCATTTTCTGCTTTGTATGGATTTCTTTTGATGGGTTAGCATATATGCATTTAGAGTCCTGGACAATGTGGCTTTTAACTTTAGATAAAGATTCAAAAAGGGTTTCATCTGTGGCTTGAGTGTTTTATAAACGTGAAGGCTTCTTTTTCCTCTTTTGGTAAAACCGAACTTCTGCGTCTCTCCCGTAGATTGGAGGTGGACGCAGCGGAAGAGGCAGCCGGATAGCTACTTCAATGTCCTCAATGCATTCATCGACAGAAAGGACAGTTACTACTCCATTCACCAGATAGGTGGGAGATTGCCGAGTGCACCAGGCCCCGCTGCTTAGAGCCGGCTGAGTCACTGGGTCCCCCTGAGCGCTTCTTCAGTGTCGGGCGTGTGAGGCGTGAGGCTGTTGGTCCCTCTGGCCCGTAGCCACTGCAGGCTGCTGTCGTGGGCCGGGCCACTCAGACCCCGGGCCTTGCTGTGCCGCGGGGGCTGTGGGGATGTGGTGGTGTGCGGGCTGCTCGTCGCGGCAGCTGTGCAGGTGGGACGCCACCATCTCCAGGGGTCATCCCTCTCTGCGCCCCTCACTAAGTCTAAATGCTTCTTTGTTTTGACCGTCTCATTCCCACACGGAAGGAAGTAAAGGTATAGCTTTGAGCCATTTAATTTCCGCCATCCTGGTCCTTATTGAAGGGCTGGGATCCCGGCTTGTAGTGAGGGACTAATCTTGAGGCGGCCCCTGTCCCTCTTGGAGGAAGCGCCCTGGGGTCTGTCAGGGGCTCCTGCTGGAGGCAGGGGTGGGTGCGCCTGTCCAGGCATCCTGTGGAGTGTTCCCACCGCCACGTTCTGCTGCCAGGACAAGCCTCTTCTGGGGGGGGAGGGGCGAGGGGGGCACTCACATCACTAATCTCATCTGTTTCCTGCAGCACAAATGGGAGTTGGCGAGGGCAAGTCCATTGGCCAGTGGTACGGGCCCAACACCGTTGCCCAGGTGCTCAAGTATGTGCCAAGCCCCATCCCTCCCATTTCCTTGGGGTAGCGTGAGCATGACCTGTGGGTTCCGGCTCTCCTGAGTCTTTGTTGCTGAAGGAAGTGAAGGGTCTTTTAGTCTTCCCCTCACAGCCCTCCTGAGCGTCCTCAGAGGTGGCCGCACCCGTTGCTCTCCGGTGTGGAATTTATGTTTCCCGATAGAGGAGTGTCCTCACCCAGATGGTGCCCACTGGATGGGGCCTCTGTGTGTGTCTGTCACGTGGATCCATCCACTCGGATGCTTTTCCGATGGTCCGGGAGGTTGACACTGGTCTGGAGTGACAGTGCTGTGTGGGTGCTGTGGGCCTCTGCCTCTGTGCTGAGCCCGCTTATCCCCGCCTTGACCCTGTGTCTGCAGCTGCGGCTTTCCCTTCGCATCCTGACCTGTGTACCTGCCGCCTGCTCCCTGTCTCCCAGGCTTCTCGCTCAGGGTGTCTGAACCCACCCTCCCCCTCCTTTTTCCCCAAGCCCACTTCTCCTTATTGCAGTGAAGGGCCACCCTCTCCATCTGCCTGCTCTTGGCAGCTTCTTCCGGACCCTCCAGGGTGCTACTTTCTCTCATAAATCCACCTTCTAGCTGAGCCCCAAGCCTGCCCACTGTCTTTCTGTCCCCTTACCCAGCCCCCCTATTTACTCAGCCCCTACCACTGCCCCTACGAACCCTGGGTCCAGCCGCGCACGCCTTGAAGCAGAGTCTTTCTGCACAGTCAGTCTCCCTGCGTGGTCAGTGTCTGGTCAGTGTGTGTGGTCTGCGCGTGTAGTCCATGTTCGTAGCCTGTGCGTGGCCTGCATCAGTCATCTGCGTGGTCTCTGTGGTCCATGCGTGTGGTATGGCTGCATGGTCTGTGTATGTGGTCTCTGTGCATGCCTGCACATGGGTCTTCTGGCGTGGCCTGCCTATGGGCTCTTGCTGTCCCCATTCTGCTCTGAAGCACTTCCTTTTGTGGTTGCCGTCCATCTAGTCCCATCTCAATGCCAGGTTTCGGTCCTTAGTTTACTCAGTCGTCCAGCAGGTGGCTCTTGACGCAGGTGTTCTCTCTTGGAAACCCTGGACCGTACGGTCATGCTCTCTGGTCCCTGTTGAGAGTTGATGGCTCCATTGCAGGCCCTCCCTGCCCCCCAGTGAGCACTGCGGGGCTGGCTTGGGCCTTTGGCCTCTTTTCTGCCAGCACCAGTGTGAGCCATGGTCTGCATGGCACAGCTCCCAGAGTCACACCCCCAGGGCAGATTTGTGCCCAGACTCCAGACTCAGTGCGCACACTTGCCCAGCAGCAACCCTTAGATGTCTGAGGGGTGTGTCAGCCTAACAGCCAGAACCCAGAGCTGACCCTTCTCCCCATCCCCAGCCTGTTCCTTCTACAGGGAATGGCAGTGCTGTCCTTCCAGAAACTCAGGCCAGACACTGGGGTCGTGCTAGATTCTTTTTCTCAGCACATCCCATCCAGATGCATCCAGACTCTAACCAGTGCTCATTGCCTCCCTGTCCTCACCCCTGTCCAAGTGCCATCTTCTGCCTCCTTGTTGGTCTTCCTTTTCTCTTTGACATCTTGAGTCTCTTTTAAGATACGAATGGGACACCTGGGCGGCTTTGTCAGTTAAGTGTCCGGCTCTTGATTTTGGCTTGGGTCATGATCTCAGGGTTGTGGGATNGGGATTCAGCCCCCCCCCCCCCCGCCACACTGTGCACACACTTTCTCTCACTAAAGTAAACCAATGAATTTTTTTTAAAGATTATTTATTTGAGAGAGAGAACATGTACAGGTGGGGGGTGGGGAGGGAGAGGGAGAAGCAGACTTCCCACTGAGTGTGGAGCTCAGTGCGGGGCTCAATCCCAGGAACCTGAGATCATGAGCTGAGCCAAAGTCAGGTGCTTAACCGATTGAGCCAGCCAGGTGCCCCTAAATCAATAAATCTTAAAAAATAAAATAAAATACCAGTAGGCATCATCTTCATGGAATACATGTCGGCCATCTGCCCCTTCTCTGCTAGAACCGTCCTCAGGCTTCCCAGCTGACTCCAGGGAAAGCTGCAGGTGGAGGCACGACTGTGCCTCCCTTTCCGGCCCTGCGCTCACTCCCAGGCACGCTGTACCTCGTGCTCCTCGCACACGCCCGCCCCACGGCCTCTGCACCTGCTCCCGCCCTTCCCCGCACCAAGGCCTTCGTGCACCTGCACTGGTCACGCTCCAGCTACTGCTCTGTTGTTCTTCATGGTGCTCGCTACCCACAGTAACTCTTCATTGCCTGCCTTTTGTCTGGAATGTTAGCGTCTTGGGGGGGCTGCTTTGTCTCTTGTGTGTCAGTGGGTTCCAGCCCAGTACCTGGCCTTCAGCAGGCGTGAGAGAGAGGGGCAGCCAGCGGACTGTTGCACGTGCTCCCCAGGCCACCATTTTGGCCTTTCCACGGGGGAGGGGCTTTGTGTGGTTGGCCTGATGCCCCATGCCCTCTACCTGCGTCCCCAGATGGACCAGGTTCTCCCGTTAGACCTTTGGTTTTAGTTCACTTGTCTTTCAGAGGCTCGAGTCTTTGACCGGGGTTCTTTCCCGCGGCCGATTGCTGTTGTTAAACCACGGATTTCTCTGGGAACTAGAACTGCTTGTCAGTCCCTCACTTTGGGGGTGAGGTGGAGCAGAGTGTGAAGGTGCCGGGGGGTGGGGTGCTGGGCCTGCCTGAGTTGGCAGGACCTGGGGTGTATCTGAGACAGGGTTTGTCCTCCCTTTCCCAGGAAAGAACGCCCCGTGGGCAGGGCTGCTGTGCAGGGACCCTGTCCACACATGGCAGCTGGGGGTAATGGGAGGAGTACTGGGCCACGGTGGGAAGAAGCAGGCCGCAGCCTCGGCTGTATTCCCGTCGGTGGCCCTGACTGTCTCAGCTGTGATCTCTCTCATCTGCAAGAACTGCTGGAGCATTTGCCGCTCTTTCCTTCGCTTGCCCCGCGGAAGTGAAACGTTTTTAAAATGTGAAGGGTTATTGGTGTGTCCTCCCCCTTTCTGTTAGGAAGCTGGCTGTCTTCGACACCTGGAGCGCCTTGGCAGTCCACATAGCGATGGACAACACGGTGGTGATGGAGGACATCAGTAAGTGAACAAGAGTGCAGGGGTTGTAGCTGGTGGGACTCGGAGCAGCTCCCTGGCCCACGGAGGGGCCTCGGCGGGCGTGCAGGTCGGTGCCCCGTACACGGGCCAGGGGACCCCTCGTTCTCGTCTAGCGTACAGCAGGCTAAGGGGAAGGGCCCAGACTCTCTGCAGAGCTCGGCTACGTCCTACCCCGACTGGCTTTGTGTCCTCATTGCAAAAACTTGTGCAGGAGTGCTGCCTCAGCCCCTCACGGACATCGTGCTCCCCAGGAAAGCCAAGAGCAGTTTTCAGCTGCACCATCTCTAGCGAAGGGGTAACAGGAAAGGGGAGCATAGCTCTGTTCCTCTTTCTGGAAGGATCCAAAGGAAACCTGAAGGAGTCCAGGCATGCTGAAGTTTTAGTCCGGGAGGAAAATGATGGCTCGGTTTGGTAAATGCCCTCTAGTGAGTGAGTGAGTTTTGAATTTGTGGAGTTCACATCCTGTTATACAACCAAGCTGACAAAACTCAATTTAATGTCTTAGTTTTTCACTTAGGAATACCTTTTCCCCAAAGAATGTGCCCGAGCTCCCTCTACTCCAGTTTTACTGAAGTTCCACATATTTGCTGCTGCCTTGCTTTGAAATTTACCTAAGAAAGAGCCTTTGAGCGTGCTCACGTGGGGGTTGACTGACAGTTGGAGGGAGGCCTCGCGTCCTGACTGCAGGCGAGGAGCACACGGCGGGCTTGCTCCCCGCTGCTGCCCGGCCCTTCCCTTCTTCAGCCTGGGGACCATGTCTGCGCAGAGTTGGGGGAGCCAGCCATGGGCCTCCCTCCCTCCGTGCCCTCTGACCCTGTCCCCCTAAGAGCTGACAAACCAGGGACTCGAACTCCAGGAGGGGTGTTTTTCCCTTCTGCCTTCTCACGTTTTCTTGAAATTTCTGTGAAACGTGGGAAACTGGAAACATGCAGGGAACGGGGGGAGAAAAACCACTTGGAAGCCGTTCCTACTGACGTGGAGATGCCGTTCCTTCCAGCGTTTGTTGTTCAGAGCAGCCCTTGCACGTTGTCAAAGTGTCGTCTTCTGTCAGGGACGTTACAGTGTTCTGTTGTCTGGCTGCTCATCTCCCAGTACACGTCCGTTTCTCTTTTCCTCCAGTGTTGGGGACACCACCAACCTCAGGGCCGACCCAGTCACCTGCCCAGCCTGCCCTCAGAGGCTGGCTCAATGGTGCGGTGCCAGGAAGGAGTGAGGGACAGGCTCCTTCCCAGAGTCTGCATTCCTGGGGGGGTCCGGGGGGAGGTGCTGGGGTGCCTGGAGGAAACTCAGCCGGATGCCGGCCCCTGGCTCTCGGGGTCTTAGGTCATCTGTAGCAGTGCTGCTGGAGATAAGGTGCAGACTTGGGGCTTGTCTGAGGAGGATATGGGTCTGTTCTGGGGAGAGCCTGGGCCTGCAAATTTAACAGGCTCCTAGGTGGGGTGTGTGTGGCTGCCCGGCCGTGGTCAGGGCCCTGGATTCCTCCCCTCCTGAGTCAGAAGTGATCGTCTCGTCACAGGGACAACTTAGGAAGAATAGCATCAGTACACAACCAGCAAGGACGCTGGGACCAAAAACCCTGCCTGGGGTCCTGTGCACAGTTTAGTGAGGTGAGTGGTAGACGGAGGGGATTCTGAATGGCTGTGCGAACTGCTTGTGGCTTTAGGAGCCCCAGGGGGGTTGGGGGGACACCTCAGGCCTCGTCCAAGGCAGGCGGGCAGCCACTTTTGTAGTCACGGCTGCCCGACGTTGCAGGTGTGGGAGAGAAAGCTCCGGTTCACCAAAGCAAGTGGTGGGGAACTAATACCGGCCAAGCCAGGGCTGTCCCGGTCTCCAGAGCTGCTCCCTAGCGGAAGTGCTGGCTTTCCGCCTTCCCTGTCCATTTCAGGGTAGAGTGCTGGGCGGGGGGAGCCTTGCTGGTGGAATGTCATTCTATTTTTATATAATTTTTGAAGCATCTAGAAAATTTAAATTGAAAATGTGAGTAAAATGTACAAATCCTTTTAAGGATTTGTCCTTGGGGGGCCAGCCGGGACCCCCAGAGCAGCCTCCACCAGTGCTTGGCCTGGATGGGTTTAGAGCTTCGTGAGCACAGCAGACACTGGGGGGGAGGAGTTGTTACAGATGGAAGACGACAGCGTGGCAGTGCGCACAAAGGTCCGCCACGGAAAGCGCGCTGGGCCAAGACCCTGGCAGCAGAAAGAAGGCAGAGGAGACTGGTTGGAGCCTCCAGGAGGCGAGGACGGGTGACCGCAAAGGAACAGGAGGACAGCGTCCCTGTGCCGGAGCCTGCGTTTTCACAGCTGAACACCTCCCGGTTTTTAACCGGGTGTCCTTCAGATACGCATGTTCTTAGTGACACTTCCAGCTGCAGAGACGGACACTTGGAAGCGTCGGGATGAAGGTAGCGGTAGCTGCTGTTGAAGAGAGGCGGTCCCGCTGGCCCAGCCATCTCGTCCTGCTGCCGCAGCAGGTGCTGGCAGGGCCAGGGCAGCGTGCTGAGGAGGCGGCAGGTGGTGTGCAGCCATCATCACGGGTGGGCTCACAGAGAGCTTACACGTGGTGGGAATGTGAAGGGAGCATGACCGAGTGACCCGTGGGTGCCCAGACATTTGCCATGTCATGGGCTGCATGCAGCCTCAGTGAGTCTAACCCCACGTGCCGCCATGATGGGCCCTGCTTCCGTGATTTCTTGAGCCGATGTGAGGGTCAGTGCTAGTGATAAAGGTATAGTCAGCAAGGAGTCCCTCCCATTCCCATTCTTTCATTTTCCAACTGTGCATTTTGAGAAATTCCAGTCCTGTGTTCATGCAGCCATCCGTCTCCCTCCTGCATCCCCTGTTGTCAGTGGTCAGCACACCTGCTTTCCCACTGCTTGACCACCCTGGCCTTCTCTGGTCTACTCCGGCCTGTGGTCGAGGGTCTTGTGTTGTGTGTGGTTACAACAGCTGTGCAGTCTTCTCTGATCTGGAACGTTCTCCCTCTTGGTTTATTTTCTTGGTTTTTCATAGCACTGACATTTTGAAGAACCCAGGTCCGTTTGGTACAGTGCCCCCCACTCTATTTGCTTCGTCAGAATTAGATTGGGGAAACATCTTGGCTGAGAACAGGACCTCCGGGCTGTCCTCAGCACCACAGCGGAGGCCACTGCCCATCAGTGACGCTTCCTCAGGTCCCCTGCTGGGGCTGTGTCTCTGCTTCTCTGTGATGAGTGGGGATTCCGGGGCTGATACTGAATTTGTGTCAAGGATTTTTCCTGGAATGGTGGCTTCTGTAACTAACCATCCTTCCCTCCAGGTTTGCCAGCTGGCAAGGTGGCTGGCCCATCTCGTCCTTTCTCTGCCCCAGGCCTGGGATCAGCGGTTTCTCCGAGGAGCCCTGGTTCCATTTAGTAGGGAAAGGTGTTCAGAAACCACGGCCTGGGTGCCTGCTGGACTGGGGCCCCTGGAGTGTCGCTGTCCCTGCCACCAGCCCCCTTGGTAGCACACTGACGGAAGGATTAGCAGTGCGCTTAGAAGAAATAAGTCGTCTCCATGTTTACGAGGGAGGAGCAAGGCTGTTCCTCGATGGCGTCCTTGCGGGGGGGGGGCCATGCGGTGTGCCGCCATCCGTGGCGCTGTCGTTGCTTGCCTGGGATGCACGGTGGTGTTTGCTTTGTTTCGCTTGAGACTATTTCGTGACAGCGATTTTAAATTGAACACGTGTAGAAAATGTTTCTTTTTTTCCGTCTGTGGACGGCAGGATTAATCTTAGACTTATTTTCCAGGTTCAGGTTTTACTAAGCTCTTGACTTTTTTATACTTGTTTCCTGTGACTTAGTAACGATGTACTTGCTGCTTTTGGGTAAACTTCTGTCTGCTTCTGTTCAGCCCTTGAAAGCACATCTGTTTTTCAGGAAGGTTGTGCAGCGGCAGCCTTCCGTGTGCGGGGGCCGCCTCGCTTTCCGCGGATTCCAGCCGGCACTGTAACGGCTTCCCTGCCGGAGCTGAGGTCACCGATAGGCCGGCACCCTGGAGACCCCTGGTGCTTCTCATCCCCCTGCGCCTGGGGCTCACGGACATCAACGAGGCCTACGTGGAAACACTGAAGGTGGGGCTTCTCGCCGACCAGCAGGGGGATTGAAATACCAGTTCACGTTAGAACTGCTGTTGCCGCCACGTCCGCCCCTTCTGCCCTCTGATCCCCACTGGGGACGCCTGGCCTCCACCCGGGCAGTCCCAACTGCCTCTCCCGCTGGCCCCCACGCTCACCCTGCAGTCTCTGCTCCTCCTGCCTCCGGTCCCTGGCAGCACTCAGCCTCGGTGCACCCGCCCCCGCCCCGTCTGCCCTGCACCCGGGCCCCTCTCACCCGTCCCCGCGCCACCTCCCACTGCCCCTCACTTGTACCTTCCGCGGCCCCACCGCTTACGTGGAGCTTTCCTGGACGCAGCCGCAGGTTACTTCCTAACTAAGTTCTGTGGGACCACGTCTTCCCGCTGTCCTTCCCCCGTCACCCCGTCGGGCCCTGCGGTCGGGTGGCTTGGGGGCCGCTCCACGGCTCGCTCAGCCGCCCCCCCTCCGCTCCGTCCTGCAGCGTTGCTTCATGATGCCGCAGTCCCTGGGAGTGATCGGCGGGAAGCCCAACAGCGCCCACTATTTCATCGGCTACGCTGGTGAGTGGCGGTTCTGCGGGCATGCCCTAGTCAGCCAGAAGCTGGGGGAGAGGGAGTCCTTAGGGCCACCTAAACGTCCTCGGGCGTTGGCTTGACCCAGGGCGTCCAGTTAAAAAGCAGTGTGCTCCTGTGCGGGGTCTGTGTCCCCACCTGGCGGGTGCTGGCCTCCCACGTACCCTCTTCTCCCCAGCAGTCTGGTTCCCACCCTGTCTTCTGCCTGCCGTCTCTCCCAACCTGGCGTATCCAGCCACGCGGAGTCCGTGGGGCACGTCCGAGTGGGACCCCAGTCTGCTGCCTTTCTGCTGACTTCCCCGTCGTCTCCCCAGGTGAAGAGCTCATCTACCTGGACCCCCACACGACGCAGCCGGCGGTGGAGCTCACCGACAGCTGCTTCATCGCGGACGAGAGCTTCCACTGCCGGCACCCGCCGAGCAGGATGAGCATTGGGGAGCTCGACCCGTCCATTGCCGTGGTGCGTCCCCGCCCATCCTGCCTCCTCGGACCGTGGGGCCGGCGTTCAGAGCCGGTCCGTGCTCAGTCCTGCTCTTCTAGGATGGAAGGCCAGGTGTCCGCTTCTAGGATGTGTTTTCAGTGTATTGGAGTAGGTGTCACGTTCACGTGGCTTCGAGGGCACAGGGCACAGAAGGGTTAGTAACGTCTTAGCTCCTCGGGGCCCTTTAACATAGCGGCAGTCTACTCCAGTCCCTGCTCTGCGCCACCTCTTTGGGGATTTGGGTTTGACTTTTCAGTTTTTGACGTCAGGTATGTGGGAGATGATTCCTAAGAACGAGCTTCCTTGCTCTGATCGCAAGGTGGAATTTTGGGCTGTGGTTCACATATGTGCTTTCAAAATGCAGGTGATGGGGACGGGGCAGGAACACCTGGAAGGAATGGTGTCCCCCAGGGAGTGCTTAACTGACTCACAGACGACCGGGCAGATCCCGGTCCTGAAACAGATCTCTCCGGACGCAGAGTTTGTGGGTTCGTGTTGCGTCCTGAGGCTGGCGGCCGGGGAAGACGCCTGAGGGTGGCGGGGCCTGGCCGGAGCTCGGAGGGTTGAGTTCCCGTCCAGCAAGCGTGACACATGCTGTGCCGAGAAGTGCGTCTCCGTAGCGGACCGGGGCTGGTGTTCGTGTGGACGTAGAGCAGCCTGGACGAGCAGTGTGGTCGACAGCGGGCATGTGGACACAGGGCGGGGAGGAGTGACCCCAGTCCTCACCTGATAGGAAGAGGGCTCCTCAGGAGAAACCAGCTTCCCGTCTTCCAGCAGAATGTTGCCTGTGTCCCTTCGCCAGAGCCCAGGGCAGTGTGGACGGTCTTTGGAGTGTGACGGGGCGCCCGTTTCCATGATCACACTTGTAGTTCTGGTGGCCCTTGGAGTTCTAGTAACATATCCCAGGTGTCGGAGCTTTGTGTGCGATGGCTCTAGGAGTGTGCCATCGCCACCGACTCTTCGCGGGACTCAGGGCTCCCCGCATCTAGGTTCCAGTGGGTGGAAGGCCCACTTTTTGAGTTGTGCTGCGTGCTGTGGGTCCTGGTGGTGTGTGCCACTGGCCAGGCCGTTAAACTACACATGGCTTCTGTGCTGCTCACGGTCACTTCTTTTCCAGGGGTTCTTCTGTAAGACTGAGGACGACTTTGATGACTGGTGCCAACAAGTCAGACAGGTGGGTGGCGGGTCCCCGCACGTGGGCTGGGCTGGGGGAAGGCTGTCTCGGGGTCTCCAGTTTGGGGTCCCACCTCCCTCGGCACCTGGCGCAGGGCTCGCAGTGTGGCTTGTGGCATCGACCTCGTTGTGTGTAGAGAACGTGGGCACAGACCTTGCTCGTGAGCCTTGGGCAGGGGGTCTCAGGTTTGTCAGTGCTGTGGCCACGAGGGGAGGCAGCAAGTGGAGTTTGCCCCCAGGGCTGTGGTTTGCCGCCCTCCATGGGAGCGACCGGAGAGGCCTGATGATGGCAGACTCAGCAGAGGGCCAAGAGAGCCTTTCCTCCGAGACTGCCTCCCCGTCCTCATCCACGGTCTCCCCTGCTGGCAGTGCTGATCTCTGGGCGGGGGCACGAGGCTGTACCCCCATGGCTGTGTCTAACAGCTCTGTCTGCTGACAGCTGTCGCTGCTCGGAGGTGCCCTGCCCATGTTCGAGCTGGTGGAGCAGCAGCCTTCCCACCTGGCCTGCCCCGACGTCCTAAACGTGTCCTTAGGTGAGTCTGGACGCCACAGGGCCCTGTCTCAGGTGGGGACACGGCTGTTCCGGGTGTGGTGTGGTCTGTGCGATGTTCTGTCCTCTGCTTCTCCCAGGTTCTGTTCCAGTTGCTTTTGACTTTTAAGATTTGTATGAGCCCAGGGTGTGACCCCTTGGTGGTGTGTGTGCGTGGGACCGGGGTGCTGCCGAACAGCCTGTCTGGGCCCCGAGCTGGCAGCAGCACAGTCTGCTGCCTTGTCCTTCGCCTCACGCGCGGTAACCTGGCCCCCGAGCGTGGAGCCGGGTGTGCTCCTCACGCGGCCCCCTGGGTCCCTGCGAGCCAGAACGTGCTAGGCTCTCCGAGGCGGCCCAGTGTCTCTGTGAGGTCCAGCCCGGGAGCCAGCCCTGGAGTGGCGGGCCACAGGTGGGCTCCGTGTCCTGCTGCTCAGTGGCTCTAGGCCCAGGGCCTTCTCCCTCACTCAGGCCCTCAGTTTCCCTGAAGTGAATCACTTGTGGCACACAGAGACCCGGGACTCAGCGGGAAGGCCGTGAGCACATCCAGTTCATGCAGCCATCGGTCTCTGTGACGCTGATGGGGCCTGTGTCCCTGTCCCTCCAAGAAGATCATGGAGGATGGTGACTGAGCCCACTGTCAGAAACCAGAAGGGAGTCAGGGTGCCGCATTGGAGACTCGGGACAGATGTCCCATCAGTCCCCAGACGGTACAGGGGGTGCCACCCCCTCGTGGGACGGGAAACCCTGCCCTCCTAGCCCCTGCCCCTTCCTTCTGTGTTCCGCCAAGGAGCGTGTTCTCTTTTCAGACGCGCCTGTGGGATTCTCTTTCCTGCCCTCCCCTCGCCAGTTGAAGCTCCCGGCCTGCTGAGACCCACAGCCCAGGAGGCCGATGCCTCAGCGGGGCAGTCCTGGTGTCCCCTTGCCTCCTGCTGCAGCGAGGGCGAGCGGGCCAGATACAGGGCGTGGTGGGTGGTGCACACACAGGCGCGGGTCTCTCCATCCCCACAGCCCGGGTACCCCGCACAGGGCATCTGATGGGGTGTTGTCTTGTTTCTTCTAGACTCTTCTGACGTAGAGCGACTGGAAAGATTCTTCGATTCAGAAGATGAAGACTTTGAAATCTTGTCTCTTTGAAAATCCTGGAGTTGGGGGACGGTTTCCACTGGCCCTCCCCGGGGGCACCTTCACGAGCCCGGCCCTGTCTCGGGGCGCGTGGCGCCGCCACATTTCATCCATCCAGCCTGCCCGTCCGCTTAACGCCCCTGCCCCGTGCGCCTCTGCCCGCAGACGGAGGACTGCCCTGTCCCGGAGGCCTTCCTGCGAGCCCTGGGACTGCGCAGGCCCGGAGGGCTCATCGGGCTACCAGGCACAAATGAAGGGCGGCCCGCGGGAAGGCCCAGGGCAGCCGGGTCAGGAGCTCCTGAGAGCAGAGCCTTTCACACTTCCGAGAGTTCTCCCTGCGACACTGCCAGCCCTGCATTCGCGCGTCGCCTCTGCCCTGCTTCCTCCTGGGCGCTCGGTTCTGGGTTTGCTTTGGAATTAAAGTCCTGTTCGAAGTTACAAGGACATGAATTTCTGTGGGGCGTGTCCCAAGTCAGTCTTCTCAGAAGAGCTGCAGGGAGGACGCGTGCGGACTCAGCCTGGTCCCTGCCGGCGGCGGCCTCTGCCTGGCCTGCTTATCAAGGGCTACCTCAGTGGGAGATCAGGTTGGAAGGATTCTGGCAAGGGTTCTTCTTGCTTTGGGGAGCATAGTAAAGTGGTGGGGCGTGGTGGAAATCCAAAGATGTCACCATGTGTGTGACTCACTAGGACAGGGACATGCCTGCTCTCCCGGAGCTGCAGGTCAAACCCGGGTGGGATGCGCCTTTCTCATGCCTCCTTTGCGGGTCCCGGCATTCAAGACGCCCTGCGTGCTGCTGCTTGCTTGTCGCGCCAGCTTCTCTTGGGTCCGGGTCCGGGTTGGGTGAGGGGAGGGGCTGCCCTGTGGCCCTGGGGCCTGGCGGGTGGTGTGGGGAGCGCAGCATGCTGCCATCCGGGGCCTTCCTCCCGGTCACCAAGGCTTTAAGATGGTTTGGGGCCAGAGGGTAAAGCCCACAGCTTTACGGTGCAAGCCCGGTGCCCCATCCCTCTGTACCAGTTGGAGATGTTTCCGGACCCTTCTCAGCACTAATGTCAGCACCTGCGGCCTTTAGCCCGCGTACTCTGGGCTCAAACTGCACCACTCCTACTCGGTTTTGCCGTCCGTCCTGGAAGACTGGCTTCTGTCCCACCGAAGTGTAAAAGGGCTCTGGGGGGCTCGGGTGGAGGTGACGGCCTTTCCCAGAGCGCCTCCACACACAGCCACCTCCGAGTCCTTGCTTGTGCGGGCGGGCAGGGCTGGAGCACGCATCACGTCCTGCCGGCCCGCGTGTTGCCCACTAAGTGATTTTCTTTTTTTCTTCTGTTTCCTGCGCCCCGTCCACGAGGTAGCGTTGGGGGAGCAGGGAAGGTTGGCTGGTTTCCACTCCTCCAGCACTGCGTTTCTCTGAACGAACAATGTGCCGCCGCGCCGTGGGCTGGGGGCCGGGGGGTGTTGGGGCAGCCCCTGCTGCTGGTACGACCGGGGACTTGGGCGGCGGCCTGACCCACGGGGACCTTTGTTTCATGTGTTCTGAAAAAGGCTTACTGAAGAGAATATTGTTCATTCTTCGTAGTGTAGTTTGCAATTCTTAATGGCAAATAATAACAGTTTCAGTAGAAAACACTTCGTCGTCTGCGTCTTGATTCTTCCTCGTGCTCTGGTGGATGTGGTTAGACGGAGCAGGAACGCTGCCTAGGCTCCTGATGCCACTGGAGGACTCCAGAGAGGGATCTGGTGGGTGGGTGTGGCAGCTCCTGTCCCCAGACCCTTCCCGCGTCCCACCCAGCCTGGAAGCGGTGATGCTGTCCTTGGCCCCACGGTCCCAAAAGTGAAAAACACAAGGGAACCTGCCTTAGGAGAGCGCACAGTAGCTCCTTCGACAAGAGGCTTTGTAGAAAGTGTCCCCAGTGTGGTGTTAGCCTTAGTTTGATTTATGAAAGCAGTGTCCCTCCGGGCAGGCCTCGGCCAGCCACCTGGGTGTGAGTCACACAGGACGCGGGCAAGGCCTGTGGTGGGACGCTCAGGAGGTGCCCCTCCCACCCCCCGGTGCTGTTGCGAGGGGCCCAAGGCAGACAAGTGGGAAGCACTGAGCTGACCCCCAGGTGAGGAGGTCCACCTGCGTCGTGGCCTCTAGAAAATGCCCGTAGGAACTTCTTGTGCTGGAACCATTCTCCACACTCAGTGGCTTTGAGCCACAGCCTTCCTGTCAGGACCCCGGAGGCCAGGGATCTAAGTCAAGGTCTCTGCAGGGCTGTTTCCTCCTGAAGGCTCCAAGGGGACAAGGTTTACCCCCGTCCCCCTCCTAGAAGCTGCCTGCATTCCCTGGGTACACGGCCCTCCTTCCACCTTGAGCGCCCCAAGGGTGTGCCCTCTGGCCCATCCTGCTGCCACCAATGTCCCCTGACTAGGACTCCTGCCTCCCTGCAAGAGACCCTTGTGACTGCATCTTGGGCCTTCCCAGACAAGGGCCTCTCCTCTCCACCTCGCTGTGCAGGTGCCCTGTTCCCAAGCTCCAGGAGGACCGCATGGCCACGTTCAGGAGCCACTACTCTGCCCAAACCCAGGGCAAAAGCCACTGGAGCGGGGGGCTCTGGACCGTGTCACATACCATACACCCTCCCCGCCTGCCCCTGCCCCCGTTGGCCAAGCGTGCCCTTGCAACCGCGGCCAGATGTTTCAAGACAGATGCCCTATTCCCTGAAGAAACCGTTTCTGCCTCCACTCCCGTCCCGCTGCTCACCGCCTGCAGGACGCCCCCCCCCCCCCCCCCCCCCCCCCCCCCCCCCCGCCCGCCGGCCCCCCCCCCCCCCCCCGGTTCCAGCTGCTCCTCCCGAGTTCCTTCCACCTCCGACCCCACAGCCCGGCCCCTACCCCGTCCTGGCCTGTGCTTGGGTGCCCCAGGCCCAGCCCGACTCCCTCGGCTTGCTCGGCCCACCACCCACTCCCCCACACCCAGCAGCCCCGACAAGGCTGCAAGAAGCAGAGAGGCTGGTTTGGGGTCTTAGGAAATCACATGAACTCGGGTTTTATTTCCAGGGTGCATGGCCTCGGTTGGGTGAAGGAGAACAAGGGCGGCTGCGGACCATCCCTGTGGGCGACCCCAGGACTCCAGTCAAACTATGTGCGGTTCGGACGGCTTCTGTCCCACGCGGGTCCTCGGGCTCTGACCTCTGCCCCAGTCTGGGTGTGCGTGAGCAGAGGCTTCAGATGCACGGAGCCTGTGGCCGACACCCCGCCATCAGCAGGGCCACGCTGAGCTAATGGAGTCCCTTTGGAAGCAGATGACACAGAACCGTGTCTCCAGGACTGTCCCCTCGTGGCCTCACTCAAGGCTGCACAGCCACCAGCCCACTCACCTGTCACGTCCTTTGCCCCCTTTTGAGGTGCCACCCCAGGACCAGGACCGAGGGCCGGCTGCCCAGTGACCACAGACAAGGAACCCAGATAAGCATGGACACTGGCCAGCGCGGGGAAGTGCGTGCCTGGCGCTGCCGCCGTGCAGGACCCTCCCGGCCACATGCAGGCTCTGCCTGCGCCCCAGTCGGAGTCGCCTGGTCACCACTTGGTGATCACATCCTAGGCACAGGAGGAGAAGGCTGCTGCCTGCCACTCCAGGTGGGAGGATCCAGACCCACTGAGTGGGCAGGGGGCAACCCTGCCTGCCGTCCGTCCAGCACTCTGCACTGCCCTCTGCTCCGGATTCTCCTAGAAGTCAGCAGACCACTCAGAGTAGCTTCAAACCGGACAGACCGAAAACAGCGAAAAGCCGAGCCCGCGTCCGCAGCATTGAGACTGGACAGGCCCCTGGGCCGCAGCCTGGCTGGGCCCAGCGCAGGGCCTTGCCCACTCGGAACGACTCTCTGTCAAGCCCACAGCTGCTAAGGAAAGTGAGAGCTTCCACGGCACCTTTACAAGTGGATTTGTATTAGTGCCTGTAAGAAATTCAGGAGAATTTGAACTGATTGCCACTTCACTGAAACTGCCTGCAAGTGGTCATTAAATTTCCATAAGAAACACAGTAATTTATTGGTATCTTGGGGGTGAAAGGAGGACAGAGGAGGACGGCTCCCCCCGCTGGCTCCCTCGAGGCTGACCTGCGGCTGCTTGTTTCTGCTGTGAGCACCGTGAGCACGTCGTCTGGGCGTCCGCCTGCCCCGCCGAGCCTGCCTTGCGGGGCCGGGGGGGGGGGCACCACACGGCTACTTCCACAGCTCCCCCAGCGGCCTCTGCGCGGCGGCCTGGATGGCATCCACAGAGAGGGCGTGGATTTCCTTGTGGACATCTTCGATGCTTTTGGAAGCGTCGACCATCTATCCCCACGGGGGAGGCAGAAGGAGAGAGTGGTTAACGCTTTCCCTATTCTCCGCGTGTAGGGGTTTCAGTCAGGGCGGGCTTCTAGAAGGGCACAGCACACCTTCGGGGCCTTCCGACACCTCTGTCTGACCTTTGCCCTTGGCTGAGGAGGGTGGACTTTGCCTGTGTCCTTGGGATGAAGCCGACCCGCACTCCTGCTGCGGCCCAGACACAGAAGAAACACCCAGTCTTGTTCCTGATCAGACCTTCCCCCCGCCAGCTCGTGGGGGCCTGCACGTCAGTGAGACACCCTCCCCGCTCAGCCAGTGGAGCTCCGATCCGCAGAGGCAGGGAGAGCCTGTCCCTCCGAGGCCACGCCCAGATGCTGCTCCGGGCTCAAGGGAGTTCTGCACAGAAGCCAGCCCTGGGTCTGAATCCTCTCCTCCCTGGGAAGACGGTTTCATCCTGACCAGCTGGGGGGCTCTCCCCCCCCATGCGTGGATGCTGTGCCCTCCCGTGAAAAGCATGAGGACCTCGGGTCACTAAGGGAGTCAGCCATCCGAGACACTGCTCTCCGCCCGGGGCGAGGAGGACGGCGCTGGACAGAAGCTTCTGTGTGCTCAGGGGGGTGCCCTGGCTCACTGCCGGTCCAGGCTCAGCCCTGATGAGGCCTCTGGGGCAGCCAATTCTGGAGACGCTGAGGGGGGTGTAGACTCGCTCAGAGGTGGGTATGACCACTCCGTGCGGTCTGACTGCCCGGCTCACAGTGATCTCCTGCACAGCCCGAGACCCCACATGGCGACACCCACCTGAAGGCTTCTGGGATTGCTTACTGCAAACCGCGAACCAGGTATAACCTTGTACACGGGCATACTACACGGCGGGCGCACACACACACGGCATATAAACCCGTGCACGGGGATACTACGCATGCGCGTACACACAAATGTACACTCGCACACAGGCACACCACGCACACGCATATTACATATAAACTTGTACACGCAGGCATATCGCGTATACACTACATCTCTGGTCCTTGAGGGCCTGGGAGCAGCGACAGCGCCATGGCAACAAGCACCTGGGCCCCGGGCACGGCTTCAGAATAGCTTTCTCCACACGACGGAAGCACGGACACCGGGGGAGGCAGCCGATTCCAGCGCGGGGCTGGGCGTGTATAGGATGAACCCAGAAACTACTGATGTGCCGGGGAGCAGTAAGTGTCCCCATCGTGCAGGGACCTACGAGACGGTACCGGGAGCTGCCGGGTGGGGTGGCGGGGCGGGCGGCACAGACCGCGGTGAGTCAAACAGAAACACGAATCCGTACGGATATAAATGTACAGGGAAGCTGAACATACGAGTGTGAGATTTTTACATGGTTTATAAGAATCTCATCACAAAATATTAATCACAGAGGGAGAAAAAGGAACGTCACCTTGGAGAAGCCTGGCAAACAGCACTGAGCCAAGTGGCGAAAGGGAACGTCACCAACATGCACACAGTGGGACATCACTCGGCCATACAGAAAGATGAGCTCTGGCCATCGGCAACAACACGGGTGGCACGAGAGTGCGTCCTGCTCCGTGAATAAGTCACACAGAGAAGGACGAACACCGTCACATCTCACTTGTCTGTGGGATCTAACACACAAAGAAAACGGATAATTGCACAAAGAGCAGAATCAGAGCCATAAAGGCAGAGGACACGCTGGTGCCCTGCAGGGGAGGGGTGGGGGGTGGACAGAAGGGGTGAAGGGCGGCGGGAGGTGCCGCTTCCAGTTACGGGCAGAGTACGTCCTGGGGACGAAAGGCGCAGCACGGGGGCTGTGGTCGGTGATCCCGTGATGGCGTCGTGTAGGGACAGGTGCGGCCACACATGTGGCGAGCACAGAGGAACGTACACGCCCGTCCGGTCACTCGGCCGTACACCAAGGTGCCCCTGCGTGTGCGCCAGCGGCACTCAAAATAGAAAGAGAGACCCCGAAAAGTGCACATTAGCAGACGTGGAACAAACGGAAATCCTACACACGTGGCAGGACACAGCGAGAACCCAGCATCCCTCCCAGGCCGCCCTCCTGAAGATCAACCGGAATCCCATCATGGGGAAACAGCCAAGTCCATCTGAGACTCATCTACAAATCAACTGCTGTGACCTTCAAAAGGGTCAGTGTTGTGAAAGTCGCACAGGCTGGAGACCAGAGACAGGACCGTACACAGGGTCATTTGTTAAAAAGGACACCAGGGGGACCAATGCGGGCACCTGAACGGGGCCTGGGAACCTGAGGGCAGCAAGGGATCCGTGTGAATGTCCCAATTTTGACAGTACACAGCACGGAGGGGGCATTAGGGACTAATTTGTTCTCAAATGGTCCCAGGGAAGAGTCTTTGTATTATTGCAAGTTCTAATTTTTTTTGTTCCTGTTTAAAATTTTTTTCAAAGAATGCTAAAAAAATTTAATTTTCACATAAACAAAAGCTGAGAGTTCTATGCCAGGAGACCCACCCTACAGGAAACGTTAAAAGACGTTCTTAAGCTAAAGGAAGTGACATGAGATGAAAACTGGGGAGGTTTGGGGCGGAGAGCGCCAGCACTGGTCGGCAGGAAACGGTTTCCTGTTTCTTTCCCCACTCCCACTCCTGATTTCATACCTTCTAGTCCCGTTCCTTGCAGGGTTTGAAATGTGCTTAAACCACATAGAACTGATTGACAAAGGAAAAACAGAAAGGGAACAGAACTTTGCGATTTTTCGTATAAAATCAACCAGTACAAAAATGGGATTGAAGCGTCCACGTGGGGAAAGAAATGCCCTTCTCAGACCGTCAGACAGGCCACATGGGCTCAGCACTGACATGAGCACATGAAAGAGATGGAAAGGCCAGGGATACGCAGGCGTCCCCTGCTTTGTGAAAGTTCACATTACACCACTTTGCTTTTGTGAAAGATTTATGTTAGTACCTGTTTTTGCTAACTGAAAAAAATCCAAAAAGTGTTTTTGTTTTTACAAAAAAAGGCAAAAAGCAAAAATAGCACTCAGCGTTTGTTCTACAGCGAGCCGCCTCAGGAGCAGTGTGCAGGGAGCGGCGGGAGGGGCCCCGCTGTGCTCTGTCCTGGGAACCTCGCTCAGCATCTTGGCGTCCAGCTGCCAGAGCTCTGAGCTGTGTCTGGGAGTGTGTGGGCTTCATCTCCATTGATTTTGTGCGTCTGTTAGCAAGATGTCTCACAAACGCCTAGGAAAGGTGATTTTTTTGGGTCTGGGAACATTAAAAAATGTTTCCATATAAATTAATGGTAATTGCTTCTTTGCTTTATGCCATTTTCGCTTATGAGAGGTCTCATTCTTTTAGCTAGTGGTGAAACCCATACTTTAAAAATACGTGTGCAACCCTGCACCCTGAGGAACGCCCATCCTGGCAACGAGCAAACAGAGGTCAGTGTGGAGAAGTGGGGAGGGCCGCAGACAGGCAGGCCACGAGAGAAGCATCAACCAGACAAGACGGCCAAACTAGGAGCCGAAGTCAACACCCTTAACCCTTCCCCAGAGCAGCAAGGCTGCGGCCTGCCTCGGCAGTGAGACTTATCAACCGTCCACAGTGTCTTTCTCGCTGCCAGGATGGCCTCTGACCACATGGGGACGAAGGTGGGCCCAGGAGACCAGGGTGGGCTCACATGAGGTGGGTCTGGGGATAGGCATGTGCAGGGAGGAATGGGATATCCAGTGTGGAGAGCAGGTGGTCCTTCAGGGAGGCAGATGTGAGGCTGGGGCCAGGCCCTGGGTGAGGTGCACGGAGGTGGAGGGAACAGGGCTGTGAGGCACCGAGCACAGGGAGACGGCAGAGTGTGGTAATGTCGCGGGGTGGGGGTGGGACGTGAGCCTGTGGGTGAGGCCCAGGCCTGGGAGTGAGTGTGGAGACAGGGGCTCATCCCCACGAGAGGAAATGAGGAACGGCCCTGGGGCTGGAACTGGCAGGACCGGGTTGAGAGGGAGGCAGCAAATGGCTCCCAGGGAGTGGGAGCTGAGCCCCAAACAGCCAGACCCAACTTCTAAGGAGACTGGGGGGCAGGGCAGGAGTGACAGGCACAACAAGCCAGAGTGCGACTCGTAAGTTCCAGACGGAAGGCAAAGTGCAGAGTGGCTCCCAGGCTGGCGCTCTAGATGACAAGCACGGCAAAGCCCGGTGGAGGACAGCTGGCCGTGCAGGACTGCTGTCGGGAGCTGCTATCTGGCCAATTCTCCCCGACTCCCCCACAAGGCACCAAGCTCCCTTGTTTTGCACAATCACAAAGGACGCCACACACAGAGGCCCGCCCAGAGGCCCTGCCTGACGGAGCGGCAGAAACTGCAGCGCTTGGCTGCCGTCTCCGAGCCACCCGCCGGCGGCTCCCAGCCTGCCCAGTCTGCCGTTCTGGAGACGCAGGAAGACACCCTCACCTTCCAGTTCAAAGTCTCATCCGCCATCAGCTGGTGGAAGCGATGCAGCGCCCGCTCCTGGAAGTTCCCATTCTCGTAGCGTTCGCGGCCAAACTCTCCCCGCCTGGCAGCCTCCGCCAACCGTAACTGAAGGAACACCACCAGGTCCGGCTTGGGGAGGCCTACATCCGGCTGCTTGCACCAATCCAGGGAAAAATTCTGGCAGCACAGAACCCAACAGTTACAGAAAGAAGGCTTAATGGGGTCTAATTTTCAGTATCAAAGTTCATAAAAGGGGAAAAACGCGCTAATGTCTGTCTGAAATACCAAAAATTGAGAATTCTTACGTGGTAGTGGTTCTCTTATTTCTGAGATCCCAAATGGTTTGCTTTCTCCCACGTAACCTTCATTTGCTTTGACTTTGTGGACATTCAAAGACAGGATTCACCACAGCCCCGTGGAGTCATCACCCACAGCCTGGGTCCCAGGGTGCGCGTGCTGACACGGCCCAGTGCCCCCTGGCCAGGGAGAAAGCTCAGTCCACACGGCAGAGACCCTGGGGGCCCACCACACACAGGAGGCCCGGGGTAGGCAGCAGAAGGGCCCATGAAGGGAGCGACCCCTTGTTCAGGTTCATCAATTTCTAAAATAGCGTCACCATTTTTGGAGGAAAAGGTCATGGCCAGAAAGGCCGTCTTAAAGCCACAGAGCTCTGAAGACTTAGGGTTAGAACCTGGCTGTGTGCTGGGAGCCACAGGCTCAAGCAAGGCACTCAGCTGAGGAGGGAGCCCCCAGCCGCAGCAGCACGTTGGGAGGACGTGAGGGAGCCGGTCCATGGCAAGACGGTCACTTGTCCTGTCCTCCTCTTACAGACGGAATCTCAGTGACCAACGCTTCATAGGGCAAGTGTGCTTTAAGAATTCCAGCCAGCACACGAGGAAGGACTGGCAGAACTAAACGGTTATCATTTGGCCACCCCTCATGAAGGAACCATCATCAAGGGCTGTTATCACAAACGAGACAGCCAGACGCCCTGAGTCTCAAGACAGGAGAGCCCAATGCTCCTTCAAGTAGCCTCCCCGAACTAAAATTGCAAAAAATTTTAACGCAAGGAAAAAAGGAGATGTGGGAACCTGTACTTTAAGAGATTTAAGACACTTCAAGTATGGCCCTGAAATGGATTCTGATTCACTCTAACTATAAAAACACAAGACAAATCAAACAGTTTGTAACCGAACTGGCCACTCTGCACACGGACTGAATGGCAGTGGCACGAAGTGCCTGCTGTCCGAGGCGAGATTGTGTTTGTAAGAAGTCATTTTGGGGGGGCGCCTGGGTGGCACAGCGGTTAAGCGTCTGCCTTCGGCTCAGGGCGTGATCCCGGCGTTACGGGATCGAGCCCCCACATCAGGCTCCTCTGCTATGAGCCTGCTTCTTCCTCTCCCACTCCCCCTGCTTGTGTCCCCTCTCTCACTGACTGTCTCTATCTCTGTCAAATAAATAAATAAAATCTTTAAAAAAAAAAAAAAAGTCATTTTGGGATGTGAACGGAGATGTTCATGAAGGAGCTGGGGAGGTGTCTGGCGGGTTGGAGAGGAGGCCAGAAGGCTCTCAGGCAGGTGACGGTGCTGGGCGGTGTATTGTCTTCTCTGCTGGTATGTATTTGAAAACTTCTAGACAGGCAGAACAAAGTGGCAGCGTAGGCACTATATACCCCAAAACGACAGCTCCGTGGCACGGGGAGGCCACGCAAACACACAGGAAGCGCCCAGACACGCACCATCCACTCTGAAAATAAGACGCCAAATGGAGCAGTGCTGCTGAGTGAGCATGTTGGGAAAGGGAGGTGGTGACACCCACCGTCCAAGCTATCTGATGACAAGCCACAGCTCCACGCACACTTGCTCTTCCTCGCACTCAAGAGCAAACCAAGCAAAGAGAAGGCTTCTCACACTCCGGGAGGCGGTACGTGGACACGCCGAGTCCACACCTGGCATCAGCCCCCTGGGGGCCACGCGGCACTCACCTCCTTAGCGCTGGTGAAGGCGACACCAGAAAATGCGTATCTGTCAACAACGAGGGTGATGCCCTGGCTCAACTTCTTCTTAATTAGCGGCCTAAAAAAACAGACAGCATTTCTGAGCCATGGTCCTGGCTTCACAGGCCCTGAGAGTATAATTCACCAATACTGAAACCAATGCAGTGAGGGATTACAGGGCAGCGATTTGTGGCCTTATGTTTATTCAGAAAAGCTCTGGATCTTCTCTTTAGAAGATGCCACCGGGTACTCCCACCAAAGCGCAGTGTGAAAAAGACGAGTCCATGAAAGCAACACAAACACGACTGACGAAGATGGATGAACAGAGGAAGGCTTGCTGGCCGTCTGGGCAGGGGGACGGAGGGGCCTGGCTACCCTACTGGGAAGGAGAGCCCAGGAGAGCAAAGGTGCAGATGCAGCCAGGATGGGATCACCTAGAGCCTGAAGGGCCAGGACAAGGACGGACGGGGTAGCCAAGGGTGTCCTCAGCCAGGTGATGGCGGCTCAACCACCATCCCCCAGCCCCAAGATCTTAGGAAGATGTGCATAGACAAAGAGCCTGACATTAGCAAGAAGTGTCCCTTGCACTTTGTGGAACAAAAAGATGTTTGTTACCTGTGACCTTGAGAAGTTCACAGAACAGTAGGGAGGGAGAAGGCACACCTCCGGCAGTAAAATGCAGTTTCCATCACAGCATTACCTGTAACTGCAAACTTAAAAAAAATTACCTTACCTCACAAACAGAAAACTGGTAGAAAAAATAAGTACAGCACATGCCCAAGAGAACGACGCAGCCGTATGAGGAATGAGGGAGGTGTGTGTCAGCCGACAAAGCACCACCTCCTGATGGCGTTAGGAAAGCAGAGTACAAGCACACGGCAGGCTGTGTTTTGAGGAAGGAGGCAAATTGGAGAATTAAGACATCACATACGTCTCTGCTTGTATATAAAATAATTGCAGAAGGGAACGCTAGAAATGAATGGAATGGGTTACCGACAGAGGGAGGGCAGAAGTGGGTGGGTAAGGCAGTGACCTTTTTCTGACTTTTAGAACCATTCAATGTTTCATGTATTCAAAAACTAAAATCAAGATGGAGAAAGAAACCCTAAAATCATATACAAAGTCAAATGAATCTGTAACCCAAATGAACACACAGTGAAGATGGGAAAATCCTGCCCCAAGAGACTTTTGAACACAGCACTCCGTGTGCCCTTGTTATAAGGACAGAGCTGCAAACCAGCACTGACCTCTCTATAGGCTTTTAGAAAGGTGGGTATATGGACGATGCCACGAGCCAGCAAGAGCATGGTGCCGGGCTAGAACAGGAGGTATCAGTGAGCACAGATACAGAGAGAGAGACAGACACAGACAGAGACCAACTTCTATGCAGGTCCAACTGCAACAGGAGCCCAGAGGCAGGGATGCTCACCAGCAGCGAGCACCCAGCACCCAGATGTTGGTTTCTAAATACTACTCTCCACTAAGCAGAAAAGAGCAGCTGGTTCCTGGGCTGGAAAAGGAGGAAACACAGGAGAGACCTGAACATCTTGTTCTAACCCAAAAGTTCTCAGAACATGAGGCCTGGGAACACATCACATGGACACAGGAGTCAATGTGAAGAGATCTCCAGAGGCCAAATTTGCAATAATCTAAACATCAGAACACTGACAGTATGACTCACCAAGTAAGTACCTGTGAGTCCACACTAATGATGGACGCATGGATGACCGGGGTGGGGGGACGTAGGAAGCCAACTAATGCACGTAGAGGTGACGGATCAGAACACCCACCACTGGAAATCACAACAGACTCAGCAGGTTTATTAACGAATGATAAAGCAGAAAATCAGTTTGATAAGGAAGGGGATATTTATATAGTTTTGTAGTATTCCCCCCCTTTTTAATCTTGTTTTTTTTTTTTTTTAAAGATTGTATTTATTTACTTGCCAGAGAGCAAGCACAAGCAGGGGGAGGGGCAGGTAGAGGGAAAAGCAGACTCCCCGCTGAGCAGGGAGACCAACACGGGACTCGATCCCTCGACCCCGGGACCATGTCCCGAGCGAAGGCAGACGCTCCACCAACTGAGCCCTCCAGGTCCCCCTCCCCTTTTTACTATTTGTAACAGGAAAGAGTCATTTGGTGGAACGCCCAGCACCCCCTTCACAAGCAGTCCAGTGGTGGCCGAACTGCACTGCGTCCGCCTGGCTCAACGTCCTAAAGACGACAGACCCAGGGTCACTTCCACGGTATTCCTGACAAAAATACAAACCCAAATCTACTTGCGAGGAAACAGCAGACCAACCCTGAATTTTATAACAAATGACCTGTAATTTTTAAAAAGTGAACAAATGGTAACACAAATGTGGCAAAATACTAATCATAGGGGAAGTCTGGAGGGGCATACAGGAATTTTTGGCACTATTCTTGCAATTCTTCCAGTTGATGAAATTATTCCAAAGTAAAAACTTAGAAATAAGTAGAGTAGAAAATTGCTAGACTGACACAGAAAGTAAAAGAGATCACTCATTTCTAGGAATGAATTCCTGCCTGGAGTGCTATTGAAGATGCCCCTGGGGGCACGCTGGGTTTTGGCAAACAGAGATGGGGAGGGAAATGGAGGGTGTTGCCCCCACTTGTGAGGAGAGTACCACACACTCTGTGCCCCTGAACTGTAAAGATGCCAGAGGACAAGTCTCTTCAGGAACCGGCAACTGATTCAGTTAAGACGAAGCATAGCAAAAAGGTGGAGGAAAGAACCGGTTTCCTCACAAAGTGCTTCCCAACAGCCCAGGTTTACTGAGCCCTCACTCCTAGGCCCGCCTGGGCAGCTTGCCTTGGCCCTCACCAAGACTTACCACCACACTGGCAGGGAAGCTGTGCTTGAGAGTGGCTGTGCAGGACCACGGTCACACCGCTGGTGGGCAGTGGTGCCACATGTGAACGTGACATATGACCTGTCACCCAAGGACTTTCAAATCTGATCAAACGGTAGTGGCTGGAACCACCTGGAGCGTTAGCCGTGGGAGCTGAGGCAGGCAGAGGCACCGCAGGCAAGCAGGCCTGCACAGCAGGGGCTGGATCACCAGGAAGTGGAGTCAGCATTACTTGTTATTTCTAAGTGGACCTACCTTATTTTTCTACAAGGCCACAAAAAGCAAAATCAGAACAATTATGTCCATAAATTCCAGATGTATTAAAAAGTATAAAAATGACCTCATTTTCTTATCTTGGGCGTGGGAAGGCCTTCCAAACCAGACACAGCTGAGCCAGAAGAAAGCGGTGCAGGCTTGCTTGAAAGAGGGACAATGCCATGAATAGGCATCTGGCTGAATCTACCTCAGAACAGCCTTTCTGGAGAGCACCCCAGGCCAATAGGAAAGTCAGAACTCCGCAAGGCAGACTCAGAAAGCCAGTCACAAGATGGTTAGTATGGAAGAATCCCACTTATTCATGCTAAAAAACAAAACTACTCCAATGACATATGTGTATGTAAACGGAAACAAGAGTATCTAAAGCACACACCACGGGGTGCCTTCAGCCCGGGTCATGATCCCCAGGTCCTGGGATCGAGCCCTACATCGGGCTCCCAGCTCGGCACAGAGTCTGCTTCTCCCTCTCCCACTGCCTGTGCTCTGTCTCGCTCTCAAATGAATAAAATCTTTAAAAAATAATAATAATAAAAGCACACAGTGTCACAGACACTTGATCACAGTCAAATATTGAGTGAGGAGATTGAATAATATGTAAAATAAAAGGGGCAGAGGAAAAAGTAAATTGTGAACTTCAGGTAATAATGTGTCAACAAGGGGCGCCTGGGGGCCTCAGTCTGTGGAGCGCCTGACTCTGGCCTGACTCTGGACTTCGGGTCAGGTCATAATCTCAGGGTCCTGGGATCGAGTGCTGTATCAGGGCTCACGTTCAGCAGTCTGCTTGTCCCTCTCCCTCTGCTCCCTGATCCCCACTCCCCCTCCCCCTCTCATTCTCACATAAATAAATAAAACCTTAAAAAAGTGTCAACATCAGTTCATCTGTTGTAACAAATGTAACACACTAATCTAAGACAAATAATATGAGAAATTGGGGGCGGGAGGGAGGGATGGGGTAGAGGGGAAGCTCTGTACTTATCACCAGCTTTTCCATACACCTAATGTTACCTTACAAAATAACGTGTATTAATTACAAAAAGGTGGCAGGGCAGGAGGAAGGAAAAGCGTCAACTCGTGCTGGTTGGGAACCACAGAGCTCTAAGACCTGGGCTCAAGGGGGACAGGATGGACACTTGCAAAGGTACAGCCTCTGGCATTCCTGCCAACACCATTCAGAATCAAGAGCTGCATTCACCCAATCTCAAGCAGGAGGCAAAGCACGGGGGGGGGGGCAGCACAAAAGTGGTGTTTACACTTGCTCCCAGCGGTTTGCGGAGAAAAGCAGGTGCACCGAGTGATCCTCCACCTCGCTTTTCTTCTCCAAGTAAGAGCTCAGAAGTTTGCCAATTTCAGTGGATCTTTCTAAAAAAAAGAGACAGAGAAAGAAACACAAAAGTGAGGGCAGGCTTTCCACTTAAATTAGAATATGGTTTGGGCTGAACCCAAGTCTTTTGAGTTTTATTTTACGATGTCTCCACACAGGTTCCTACCTTCCCCTGAAGCCGAAGGAGTTTCCCTGAGAAAGGGCAACAGTGCGCAGACACACTGGGATGGAAAACGCTTCAGGAAAAGGGAAGGGAGGTACAACGCAGGGCCTCAAATGAAGTGTTCGTGGGATGTGCAGACAGGCTGGCTGCAAGATCGGAAGGCCGAGTATTCAAAAACCACCCCCACCCCATTTCCCTACCCGTTTTTTAAGCCTTAAGGAGTCTCCGGGTAACCTAAGCATTGATATTTTCATACGCACTTTTGAGGTCAATGTTTTACTTTAAAAACTAAAAAATCCCATCAAATCGCATCCAAGGACCCACAGCTGTCACCAAACCCAGAAACTGCGGCACGGCCTCCACGACGGCACCGGGACCCCGCTGGGGGGCGGGGCACGGACCGTCATCCCCTCGTGACGACAGTCTCAGGGACCTACGGCCCTGCCACGGCCGCACCTGACACAGGGGCGCGGGGTCGCACGTCAGGAGCAGGCGCACCGAGCACCCGCGCCCCGGACCGAGCGTGCGCCCGCCCGTCCGCCGCGCGTCCTCAGCCGGGCCCCGGCCTCGCCGGCACCACACCCACCCGGGAAGCGGAGCAGCTCGGCGCGGTGCCCCGCGGCGCACAGCGCGGCCACCAGCTTGCGGCTCTGCGTGCTCTTCCCCGCGCGGTCCACGCCCTCCAGCACGATGAAGGCCCCGCGCCGGCCCGCCATCCTCGCGCCTTCCCGCCGCCCGCCGCGACCGCCCGACCCCGCGCTGCTCGGAGCTCCCATTGGCGGTCGTCCAAGGCGCGCGCTGGGATTGGCTGAAATGGACCTGCGTCCGCGGAGCGCGCTGGGACGGGCTGAACTAGACAGCGTCGACGCCGCGCTCCGGAGTTGACTAGAGGGTTCCGCACGTTGGGATTGGCTGCCATTTTCCGGCCGTGCTCTGACTGGCTGGTATCGGCCCCGGGGGGGGGGGGAGACGGCATGGTCGCCCCGCCCCTTCCGGCGGAGTCCTCTGGAAGAGGCCCGCCGGGAGAGCTGGCGGCTGCGACGGTGGGCGGCGAGCGGGGACGTTGAGGGGCGGCGCGGGGGCGTGGAGCGCTGGCCGCGGGCGGACAGTCCCGCTCCCGCGAGGGCGGTCCCGGGAAGACAGACCGTTGTTGCTGTTGTAACGCTCGGGGCTGCGGAGCTGTGGGAGCTGCGAGCCGGGGACGACGGAGACAGACTCCCAGGAGGGGGAAGGGGGCTGTCGTGCCGTCGCTCGTGCCCGACTCCTGAAGTGGGGGTCACCGTCGCTCGGGCGCTGTTACTATTTTAGGGGCGTCCGGGCATTTTTCAGGTGAGACCCCGCGCTCCCGGAGCTGGCGCGGTGCCGGCCTCCCGAGGGCCGCCCCAGATGCCATCCCCCTGGGGGGCTCACTCGAACCTGCGGGGTTTGCGACGGCGCGACACTCAGGTTCTGAGGAGCTGCGGGCCGCGGCTCCCGGAGGTCCCCTCGTAGCCGGGGTTTGCGGACGGCAGGCCCGCGTGCGGGTTTGGAGGCAGTTGCAGCTGGGAGGGCGGTGGACTTGATCCTCGAGGCTGCGTTCTCGGGAGCGCTCCAGACGCCTGCCTCCCTGCTGCACGGCAGGGGCCTCTGCCCGCAGCTCTGCAGTCTTCCGCCGCGGCGCCCCCGACCTCGCTCCCCCAGCTCTCGTGTTCGCACAAGCCCCTGAGAACGTGACTCCGTAGCTAGCGTGGCTTTGTGTCCCCCCAGCCGACCTTTGCCTGCCGTGGCCTTGGGTTCTGGGAGGGGGATAGATTATAGTATTATTCCGAAGTATCTGCCTCCTTCCTTGATGTTGATCCTGGCTGTGCGACGTCCAAACGCTGTTGTAACCACAGCTGACTTCGTACTTTGGGGGGGAGCTTTGAAAGCTGTTGTGTGGCTCGCCCGTCCCCTCCTTGCCCCCCTCCCGCCCTATGTGAGAAGAGCATATGCACAATCAGGGCTGTGTTTTCATCCTGGATCTCCAGTGAAGGAAATACAGCCAGGGCCAGGCTGCAGCCTCTGCCACTGATAGGTAGCACAGCAAGAAGTAAGCTACCGGCATTCCAGGTCCCTCCCGGAGACTCTGGGGCCCCTTGTTACTGCAGCACGACCTAGGGGAGCCTCGCTGATGCAAAGGCTAGTGCTTAGTGTTATAGGTAGGGAAGCAATAGCGGTTGGTTTGATGTCTCCTGTTCTAAAATGGCCGTTTCCTGGGCCTTTAAAGGATGAAAGGATTAGAAGAGAGAAGACAGCCTTCCCAGGGTTTGGCGCGTGCCAGCACAGCCTTGTACCACATGTGTAGGATGAGCGCCCTGGGCTACGGCCGGAGAACGTGTAACATGGTGCATCAGCTGTGAACGCACGGCCTTCCTGGTTGCCTGTGAAGATGGAGGAACCTGGCTGTCGGAGCCTTGTATGCGGGGTGGTGGTGGGGTGCCCTTTTGATTGCAGTAGTCGCTTAACTAGTGCAGGTCTGGTGATGGCTGTTATTAAGGTACAACAAGCAGTTTTGCGTCTGTGTCTTCCAACACGCCCTGCCTCTTTTTATCAGAATGACGCTAATTGCAGGTCCCAGAACACAGCCTAACTGTGCTCAATCATCAGGATAGTTCGTTATCACACATAATTCAAAGTCCAGAGTTAGGCAGCCAAGAACGGCTTCCGCTGATGGGTGATGTCAAAGGTCAGGTCCACGTTTTAGCAGTTCTGGCTTTTCCTTCATGGTCACAGGGTGCCTTCAGCATCTCCATGTATCCAGTGCTGATCTCACGGCCCCGCCATGGGCAGAGGAGCACCCTTGCATCTGGACCTTCAGTCTTTCTGCTTTGCTGCATGGACAGTTAGGAATCAAGCCTGACTGTAAGCACGGTCTGCCCTGGAGCCGGGCGAGTAGGATCTCGTCACAGCACCACGGAGGCCTTCTCGTAGGTGGGCACAAGGACATCCACTTGGTGGAGGACATTATGGGGTTCTGGGTCTGGGTCTGAGTGTGCTTGGTGACAGAGGTGACATAAAATGGGTTGTAAGGTGCTGATGGCCAAAGCTGGCTGATGAGCACACCAGGCTCATTAGGGCCTCCCTACTCTTACGTGTTTGGGATCGTCAATTAAAAAAAAAACAAAAAGACACTAAAACCCTTTTACTGTTTCCCGTTCCTCAAGTGTGCTGAACCTCCCGTCTTACAGGATGTGTCAGCAGCGTCTTCCTCACTTCCTCACTGTGTTAGCCAGGCCACCATACCAAAACACCACAGACTGCGTGGCTCCAACGGCGCCAGTCTTTCCACCGGACAGGCGTGGAGACAGGTCTCTGGTGTCTCTTCCTCTTAATTCCCTCTCCAGATACAGTCACACTGGGGGTTAGGGTTCAACCTATGAATCTGGGGGAATAGTCGGTCTATAGCACTCACCTACTTCCAGAAGAGTCTGCTGGGCACATGAATGCCTGACTAGGCTTCATTTCCCAGCCCCACTTGCACTTACATGTGGCCACGTAGCTGAGCGCCGATGAAGTGTGAGTAGACGTGGTGTGTGCTCCTTCAGACAGCAGGTTGCCCTTTGCAACCAGGCCTTGACTGTGCTGATGATGACAAAACTCCCTGGGGACGGACACCGTGCTGGAAGGAATCTGGGCTCCTGTGTGACCCGGTGAAGCATGGTTGCTGCCCCCGGGACTATTCACATTGGGACTGTTGCACAAGAGATAAAATTTTGTCTTTTCTAAGCCACTGGAGTTTGGCTGGGTTTCTTTGTGTTAGACTGGCTTAGCCTTCCCCTAAAGCACTGTTTCTGAGTTGGTGGACATTTTGATTGTCACAACTTGGGGGGTGCTAACTGTATCCGGTGAGTAGAAGCCAGGGATGCCATTGAGCATCCTACAAGGCACAGGACAGTGCTCCCACCCAGCAAAGAGTTTTCTGGCCCAAAATGTCAACAGTGCTGAGGTTGAGAAACCCAGCCTTTTTTTTCTTCTTTTTTTTTTTAAAGACTTTACTTAATTATTTGAGAGAGAGCATGAGTGGGGTGAGTTGCAGAGGGAGAAGCAGTCTCACCGCTGAGCAGGGAGCCCAATACGGGGCTCCATCCCAGGATCCCGGGATCACGACCTGAGCTAAAGGCAGAGGCTTCACTGACGGAGCCACCCAGGCGCCCCAAAAACCCTGCTCTTAAGTACATTGCAATTAAAGGAAACCATAAAGGAGTCCTCTCTCTGGTCGTTTCTAGAACAGGGTCTTTGTAACAGAATTCATCAGTTTTCTTAAATGAATGAAAGAAGACAAACTGCTATCTAGAAGTTATTCCCAATATCTGATATATGAAGGGCCATTAGTCTTTTTTTTTAATTTAAATTAAATTAGCCAACATATAGTGTATCATTGATTTTAGACGTAGTGTTCAATGATTCATCAGTTGTGTGTAACACCCAGTGCTCATCACATCACGTGCCCTCCTTAATTACCATCACCTACCTCCCTTCCAGCAACCCTCAGTTTGTTTCCCGGAGTCAGAAGTTTCTCATGGTTTGTCTCTGATTTCTTTTTCTTTTAAAGATGAAGATCAGTTTTCTCATAGGTAATGGGTAAAGGACACAAAATGATAGAATTGCAAATAGCCAGTGGATATGGAAAAATATGTTTAGCCCAACTTAAAATCGAAGAAATACATGGGGCGCCTGGGAGCCTGCTTCTTCCTCTCCCACTCCCCCTGCTTGTGTTCCCTCTCTCGCTGGCTGTCTCTCTGTCAAATAAATAAATAAAATCTTTTAAAAAAATCGAAGAAATACAAATTAAAACACAGATTGGTTTTTTGGTTATTTTTTTTTTCTATCAAGTTAGTAAAGATAAAAAGCCTGACAAAATCTAGGGTTGACAAAAGTGTAAAAACATACTTAGTGGAGTGTCGGTATAATTTTTTCCTTGGGCAATTAATTTAAAAGTATCAGCACTTAGAACACACAATACTTTGTGAACTGGAAATCCCCCCCTTTTTTTCTTTTTTTAAGAGGTAGGGGAGCTGGAGGGGCAGAGGGAGAGAATCTTGAGTGGGTACCACACCCAGCCTAAGCCCTACATGGAGATTGATTTCACCCACGACCCCGAGATCATGACCTGAGCTGAAATTAGGAGTCCAGAGCTTAACCGACTGAGCCACCTAGGCTACCCAGCAGTTCCACTTCTAAGAATTTATCTCAAAGAACTAATAGGACAAGGTGTAAATTAGAGATGGCCTCAATCCTTGCTACTCCTCCCATTGAGAGATGGGTCTAATTCCCCTCCCCTCAAATTTGGGTTGTCCCCAACAACTTGCTCGGTCAATAAAATGTAGTGAGATGTCTTGGGACTACCAAGGAGTGTTCACAAGTATTGCAGTTTCTACTGAGGCCTCCTGGAATTCTGGAAGCCCTGCATGGCCATGAACGGAGTACTGCGCTGGAGAGGTCCCATGTAGGCACCTGGTGCATAATGCCAATTAAATGCTACCTTCCAGCCACCCCAGTGACCTCTACGGTATTACATAGAAAAGAATCACCCAGCTGAGCTCTGCTGAAATGCGTGACTCAAAAATTCTGAGTGATAATGGTTTTTTGAAGCAGTTGTTTCCAGGTAGCTCATTATGCAGGATAAATAACTGGAACACACAGATACATACAGCCAGATGAATAAATGTCCACCAGGGCATTATTTATGCTAATGAAAATTGGAAACAAAACATGGTACATCTCTTGGTAAAGTTTGACACACCAATGCAATGAAATACATCTAGTAAACAGAGTAAAGTAGAATTGAGTAAAACGTGGCCAGATGTTTGCGAAGAGGGTTAGGTTAAAAATGTAAATAGTAGAAAAGTGGATAGTATGATTCACCAGTAAGAAAACCAACAGCCCAATTTAAAAAGTGGGCAAAAGTTACCCGGGAGCATGGGTGCCTCGGTCGGTTCAGCATCTGACTCTTGGTTTCAGCTTGGGTCGTATCTCAGGATTTGGCCCTGAACTGGGGTCCGTGTTCGGTGGGGAGTCTGCTTCTTCTCTGCCCCCCCATACTTTCTCTAGATAAATCTTTTTTTAAAAATGGGCAAAAGTTATGAACAGACACCTCACACAGGAAGATGTACGGATAGCAAGTATACATGTAAGAAGGTGCTCATTAGGGAATTATGTCATTAGGAAATTGCAAACAGAACAATGAAATAACTACCCACCTATCAGAATGGTCAAAATCCAGAACACTGACAACACCAAATGCGAGTGAAGATGTGGAGCAACAGGAACACTTCCTCTTTGCTGGTGGAAATGCAAAATGATATGGCCACTTTGGAAGCCAGTTTTGTGGTTTCCTACAAACCTAGACAATCTTACACTTCTTTGTATTTAACCAAAGGATTAAAAAACATGTCCACACAAAAACCTGTACACAAATTATTGTAGTAGGTTTATTCATAATTGGCAAAATTTGGAAACAACCAAGAAGTCCTTCAATAGGTGAATGGGTAAACTGTGCTACCTCCAGACAATGAAATATTACTCAGCATTAAGAAGAAATGAGTCATCAAGCCACAGAAAAGCATGGAGGAAACTTAAATGCATTTTACTAAGTGACAGAAGCCCGTCTGAAAAGTCTGCACACTGTGTGATCCCAACTCTACAACGTTCTGGTAAAGGGAAAACTGCAGCAAAAAGATCAGTCTTTGCCAGGGGTGTGGGGAGTAGGGAGAGGAATGAAAAGGTGGATGGAGCACAGGATTTGGGGGGCAGAGAAACTATTGTGTATATTGTTAGATGTCATTATACATTCGTCAAAACCTATAGAATGTACAACACAGATGTACTAATGTAAACTATGGACTTTAATAACAATGTATCAAAATTATTTCAACAGCTATAATAAATGTACCACAGTAGTGCAGAGTACTTGTAATGGGGCTGTGTGTGCCCGCGCACGTGTTTAGGGGTATACAGGAGCTCTATTTTCCTCTCAAATTTTCCGTAAACTTAAAACTACTCTAAAAAATGAAGTCTATTTAGTTAAAAAAAACCCAACACAGCCACAAAGGTCGGCAGAGTGCAATTAGATACCCGTGCGTGTGTGCATTTTCCCAAGCACTGAAAGGAGGCTAGAAAGGATGCACCCAAACTGCTAACACTCAGATTCAAAGGTGAACGAGATCCTGAGGAGGTGGGGAAACTAAGTTCCTGTGCAGTCTGAATTTTCTCAGTGAACCTAAGATGGGCAAAAACAGTGTTTCCATTTGTTCGTATCTGACAGGTTTAGGGGCGAATTCACGAAACGGACTCTACGTTTAAACACGCATCCTTAATAACGAAATCGCTACTCCACTGGTCAGGGTGTGTTAACCTGTGGGAGGACGGCCGCGAACCTCCGGGGCCTGAGGCCCCTTCTCCCGCGCCCCGCGCTCCACCTGCACGTGCGCCGCCGGGCGCTGGGGAATCCGCGCGCGCTCGCGGGACCACGCTCGTCACACCCCGCCCGCACCTGCTCGCCGCCAGGGCAGGGGCCGGGGAGGGGGGCGGGACCCCGGGGCCCTGGGCCTCGCGGGCAGGGACGGGCACCCAAGATGTGCGGAGCCCGTCCCCGCCTCCGAGCCCGGACCCCGCTCC
>NC_048219.1:199598892-199622001 GCF_002007445.2 Ailuropoda melanoleuca
GGCCGCCCCGCCCTCCCCGCCCTCGGCCCCTCCTGGACAAGGCCCCGCTCACGGCCCCGCTCACGGCCCGCTCCGCCCTTCCCGGCCCCCTCCGCTGGCTTGGCCCCGCCCCCGTGCTAGGCCACGCCCAGGCCCCGCCCCCACCGCGCAGTTAGGCGCAGGTGGTCGAGCCCCAACCTCCTAGACGCCGGGTGGGGCCTGGGGGTCTCCGAGTCCGGGATGTGGGGGGCTCCGGCCGGGGTTCTGTGCCTGCTCGTGCGGTGACCTGGGAGTTGGGGGGGACGATACTGGCGTGAAGAGTGTCCTAGGGCGCCTGTCCTTCCGCATGGCGTCGGTGGGAGGGGACTGGCCGCGCTGGTTCAGGTGTTGAGGACAGTGATGGTCACCCACGGAGAGACGTCTGGGAGACTCTTCTGCAGGCGTCCTTCTGTCTACACGTAGGTCAGGTTGGGGCCTCCTGAGGGAACTCCTGAGCAGATGGGAAAGTGCAGGCCGCGGAGGCCAAGTCGCTTGTCAAGGTCATGCACTGGGCAGCGGAGAGCCCGCGTTTGGACGCTGCTGATCTGGCTCTGGCCGCGGACGGCCTTGGGGGGGCGGCGGGGGTGCCGGGCTGAGTGCTCTGCAGCGCTGTATCGCAGTGCGAATACACACCGTCACTGGTCCCTGCAGCTGCTGACGGTCGGGGGTGAGCCCCTGCCCTGGGGGAGACGTGGGGTTCGGTCCAAGGCTGAGCCGTGGGGGGTCCTGGTGGGAGAGCACTGGGGAGGGGAGGTTCTTCCCTGCCTTCGGGCGCTGCTGCGCAGACCTGTCTGCTGGGAGCGTTGCGGCCTGCCCGTCTGAGTCCGGGTACCTGCCCAGTGAGCCCTATGAGGCCTCTGAGAACTGTGAGCTCCATCACGCGCGGGGCACCTGTGTGCAGGCTCAGGACGGAGGTGCCTGCTTGATTTTTGAGCACTGCTGTGTGCTAGGAAAGCAGCCTCGGTCCTCATTGTCCCGGAACTTACTTTCAAATGGGGCAAATGGGTGCTTTTAGAAGTTCGCAGCAGATTAAGGGTCATGCAGGAGCTCAGCAGGCTGTGAGAGACCCGGGGTGGCACTGTCCCGCAGAGCCCAGGATGGGACAGAACAGGGAGGTCCATGGGGAGGCCGTGGTGAGCCTGGAGGCTGGGGAGGGAGTGTGTGCCGTTCTCTGGAGGAGCTGGGCGGCTGTAAGTTGTGCACACAGGCTGGAAGGCCTGCCTGGAGTAGGAGCATAGGAGTGCGGGGCGGGGGGCGGGGAAGCAGTGTGGGCTGGTGTCCTCGACCTGCGCTGGCCAGCATGGTCTGTTTAACTTGAAATTAGTGAAACTTGAGCCAATGGAAAGTTCAGTCCCTGAGTCATGGTAGCCCCGCTTCAGGTGCGCAGCAGCCCCGTGGCCAATGCCTACTGTGCTGCGTAGGTCAGGCCTCCTTGCATGACATCTACCACACAGCGCTGGCCTGCACCGCCCTGCACACTGGGTGTCAGGGTAAGGCGGGGGGAGATCAGACAGACCCCAGGGCTTTGGTCTTACCCCTGTGGGGGTACTGAGAGGGGAGGGCCGGCAGGGGGTGTGGGCTAGAAGAGCCACACGGGCCACCCTCCCTGCCTCTGCTTGCAGCTCGAGGGTGAGTCCCCCCATAACGTCCGGCTTCTGACACGCTCTGAAGCCTGTCAGTCTTACGAGAGTTTCATACCCGTCCCCCCAAAACATACCTCAACCTTTCTGTTCCCCAAATCCTAACAGAAACAGAAAATGAAGTGAGCTTGTTATTTGCAGACTTTAGGTATAAAGTCTGGAAGGCCGGTTTTGTCCTGCTACTGAGAAGTGTGCGTCTCTGTGTTTCAGGCATCGAGAACCTTCCGTGTGAGCTTCAGAGGAACTTCCAGCTCATGCGAGAGCTGGACCAGAGGACAGAAGGTAGGTCCAGGCTCCTCAGTACTGCCAGTGGTGGGCTCTGACAGCTGGGGACAGGTGGCCCTGGTCTCCCAGGCCCCCGGGGCACTGTGGTGGTGTCTTATGGACACAGTGCCCACACTTTAAAATTCCACTTCGTTTTTTGGGGTCTAGCACATCTTTCTGTAACATCTTTATAAATCATCATCCATTCCTCATTACCTTTCCTGTCCTTTAAAGAGGTTTTCTGGTTTCAAACTGAGTACCTGTAGTTTAAACGGATGTCACTTGGTGATCATCTGGTATTTAGCTCCCTGTTTCTAAACATCGTGTTTTTGTGGCTGTTTCTTACTCTTCTTCCCTTTGGCTTTGGGCTTTCCTCTGTCACGTGGACCATGAAGGTTTGCTTCCCCCTCCCCCTGCTGTCCCCTGGCTTAGGGGCTTAGAATCGGAGCGTGCGGTCGACCAGGGATGGCGTTTCCTTCAGGACTCTTGTGGACGTGGTTTGCCGCTGGGCCACATTTCATGCTATGCTTATGTGACCTTTTTTGAATAACTGTGTTTTTTTAGAGTTCATAATTGCTTTGTTTTCTACGTTCCATATACATTCCACATTTCTACTGTGTCTGCTGAGCCAGGCGATCTGCCAGTCCCGAGTGTGCTGTCCACACTCAGACCTTTCCCCTGGAGCGTCCTGTCTTGTGGGTCTTGTCTGGGCTGGTTGTTTCTAGGCCTGCGACACAGGCATGGTCTCTGCTCATCTTTGGTGCAGGACCCTGATTCCTGTGTTGTAAACATCCTTTCTCTTGATCTGCTCCCTTGTTTTATTGGAGCCTATCCTCCGGTAGTTTCCTGCAAAACAGTACACGGGAAGGTAGATTTCTTAAAATGCTCTGTGTCTGAGAATGTCCTTGTTCTGGTCTCCTAATTGGTGAGCAGTTTGGCTGGGTATAGAATTCCAGCTTGACAGTCCTTTTCCCTCAGCATGTGGAAGGCACTGCTGCTTTGTCTCCCAGCGTCCCCGTTGCCCTTGAGGGATCCGATGCTGTTTGGATTCCTCATTCTTAATACCTGTGATCTTCTTTCCTTTCCTATGTAGCAGCTTCTGGGCTGCTGTCTTTGTCCCTGAGGTTTTATGTTTGGCGGCGATGTGCTTGGGCACAGGTGAGTTTTCATTCACTGTGCCTGCCACATATTTTGTAAGATCAGAATAGCTGTGGTTTTTCACTGAGTACAGTCTCCTGACTAGCAGAGACAGAGAATTCTGTTTTTGTGGAGTACCGCATTTACGTTCAGGAATAAGCAGAAGTGTTTATACACTGTCTACCAAATAGCACCTTGCAAACCTCTCCCCAGGTGGAGAGAGGGAGTCTCTGGCGCCTGGGGCCCTGTGTAACCCTGCTGAGCACGCGACCGCTCCCCGCAAGGAGCTCCCACCTTCCGTTTGCACCTGCAACAAGTTTTCTCACCTCCCTAAACCAAAGAGTTCACAGTTGTATGTGTCGGTCCTTCATATCAGTGGGATCTCACCGTATGTTGTCCTTTATGTCTTGCTTTTCTGGCTCACTGCCACCTTCTGTGGGATTAATCCACGTTGCTGTGTGTGATAGTTGTTGTGCTGTTTGGTGCTGGGTAGTGTTTTGCTGTGCGAATGGACCACAGCTTATTGGTCTGTTTTACTGTGGATTGCACATTTGGCTTGTTTCCTGTTTTCTGCTTTGATGAATGTTTTCCCATATGTACCCTAAATCTGGGGTGTGTGTACTTAGGAGTAGAATGCCAGGTGGTAGCTAAGGGGAGCGCATAATTTGTTATCCGAACAGGGACCGTTGGGAGTCAGGCTGGAAGGCGTACGTTCTGGGAGGGCAGTTACACGCTGTAACGTCCTGGGCGTGCTGCTCCGGCTGTGGCGACCACACGGCCCCGGAGCCAGACTGTCTGCCGAAGGCTGTGCCCGCCAGGCTCCCACCAGCGAGCCTCCGTGTTTAGTCAGCCGCTTCTTTGCTGCAACTTGGCTTTGGTTTTTTTCAAGATTTTGTTATTTGATGGAGAGAGCGAGCGCGCACAAGCAGGGTGGGGGGCAGGGAGTCTGCTTCTCCCTCTGCCTGACGTGGGACTCGATCCCAGGACCCTGAGATTGTGACCTGAGCTGAAGGCAGACGCTCAGCCGACCGAGCCCCCCAGGCTCCCTGCAACTTGGCGTTGTTCTGTACTCGTTATCGTGGACTCTGTTGCAGGGACTAGCTTTCCCCCCGTTTCTCTGTCAGATAAGAAGGCAGAGATTGACATCCTGGCTGCGGAGTATATCTCCACGGTGAAGACGCTGTCCCCGGACCAGCGTGTGGAGCGCCTGCAGAAGATCCAGACCGCCTACAGCAAGTGCAAGGAGTATAGCGATGACAAGGTGCAGCTGGCCATGCAGACCTATGAGATGGTGAGGAGGCGGGGTGGGGGCCGGCCGGGGGGCAGGCTTGGACAGAGAGGGGCTTCTGGAGGGGGTCCTTCCCCGGGGACCGTCCTGCAGTCTGGTTTCCACGCCCTTTGTGCTCGTGTATTTGGACGCTTATTTGTTCTCAGTTTTTGTATATTTTCTTACTGCTTATTTTTGTCAGCCCCGGGTAAAGTCCTAGAATTTGTTGTGTCCAGTTTTCTCTCAGGTAGGCTTCGTGTGGGGCTCACGTGGTGGCACAGAGCCGTTGTCGCGTGACGCACATCAGGTCGTGTGGTGAAGGAGGAGGCTCTGCCGTTCTCACGCACTGTCACCTAACTCCGTGCCCTGCCTCCCCCGGTGAAAACAGTTATCTTTTTAAAACCTGAATTAGGGGCGCCTGGGTGGCACAGCGGTTAAGCGTCTGCCTTCGGCTCAGGGCATGATCCCGGCGTTGTGGGATCGAGCCCCACATCAGGCTCCTCCGCTATGAGCCTGCTTCTTCCTCTCCCACTCCCCCTGCTTGTGTTCCCTCTCTCGCTGGCTGTCTCTATCTCTGTCGAATAAATAAAAAAATAAAATAAAATCTTTAAAAAAAACCAAAAAAACCTGAATTAAGTTGTATTCGAGAAAGAATACTCTGAAAGGAGGACGTGATGCTTGTTTGGGGTTTTGATGCCCCAAAGTGCTGAATCATTTTTTTTTTCTTTTTATGATTTATTTATTTATTTTGGAGAGCGAGAGTGCGAGAGAGCGCTCGCATATATACGTGCACAGGGATGGGGGGGCAGAGGCGGAGGGAGAACCTGAAGCAGACGCCTTGCTGAGCCTGACCCGGGGCTTGAGCCTAAGACTGTGAGATCATGACCTGAGGCGAAACGAAGAGTCGGGCGCTTGACCGACTGAGCCCCCCAGGCGCCCCTCCAGAGCACTGGATCTTTACAGGAAGCAGCTTGCTTTTTAAAAGTTAGGTTTGATCAAAGTTGTCAGAGACAGTCAGATTTTCTCTGCTGCATCACAGAGTTTGAGACGTTGGTTTGTTTCCAGACAAGGAGGGACAGAGAAGCTCTCCTTTTGGACAGTGACGCGTGGTGTGGGTTGGTTGTTGTGAGCCCGCGGCCTCTGCCAGGGGCGGTGTGGTGACGTCTTATCCGCACACTTTGACCCCCATTGCCTTCTCTTTCTTGCTTCTTCCATCTTGTCCTGCATACAGTGTTAGAGCCCTTTTCTCTGAGAACCTGTATGCTGTTCAGATTTTTAGCAAGGGTTAAGTTAGGGTCCTTGTCCCCGTTCCGTTGCACTTCACAGCCCCGTCTCTCGTTATTGGCTACCTTCATGGTTTTCCTGAGCAGGATGTATTCTGTTGGGGTGTCAAAACGTGGGGACAAAGACCCTTCCTAACCTGAGATAGCGGACCTTGTTTTAGGAGCTTTCTTAATTGAAAAACTCAAAGGGCAGGAATACTTCCTGGTTGACTCCCAGCGTGTTTGTGATTCCTGAGGTGTCTTGTCTTCGTTTTTAAGGAAGACTGGTGCGCGTCCTTTTCTGTAGGTGGATAAACACATCCGAAGGCTCGACGCAGACCTGGCGCGCTTTGAAGCGGATCTGAAGGACAAGATGGAGGGCAGTGACCTTGAAAGCTCTGGAGGACGAGGGTTAAAAAGCAAGTCTTAATTTTTCTTGATTTTGTTACTGTTATCTATGGAGTCTTGAAGAATTTTGGTGGTAAATACGTGAGGAACATTATGGTAAATATATTTGAGTAACTCTGGTCTGGCTTTAGTGAGTTCTATGAAGGTAATTGGGGTGTTCGTTGTCTTTCAGAAGGTCGAGGTCAGAAAGAAAAAAGAGGCTCCCGGGGTCGTGGCAGGAGGACCTCAGAGGAAGATACTCCAAAGAAAAAGAAGCATAAAGGAGGGTGAGAGGCTCTTTTCCTTGTCTCTTTCTCCCCAAAGATTACTTAGCATTAGTATTTCCTTAGCATCTAGAAACAGCAGTGGCAGCTAACCGCGAGGAAGTGCTTCCCGTGTGCCCGCGGTGGGTGTGGTTCTGCATGCTGTCCCCGTGCCGGCTCCGGCTCCGGCTGCGCTCGGCAGCCCGACGGGTTCCCAGGGAGAGTGACCGGCCCTAGTTTTACAGCTCCTGCGCGGGAGAGCTGGGTTTGCACTGGGCGGTCTGACTGCACAACTCACGCTCTTAGCCCCTCTGTGTCCTGCCTCTTGAGTGACATCCTATTTATTGACAGTTCAGGCTAAGCCACGCTTTAGCAGCTAAATATATAGCTGTGCATTGTTTTATGTATAAATATATATTTTGGATATATTTGTTATTAAGTTGCACAACTGCATTTATTAAATATATGTGTCATTTACCTTGAACTTCAGAATATTTCATTTAAAGCTTTCTCCCACCTGCTCCCCTCAGCCCCCAAGCTGTTGTTGGGTTGCTTCACAAAAGTGATTTTTAGAGTAGAGAGAAAATAGTAGAGCGCCCAGTGGCGTCTGTGGAGGTGGTTTTGACCGTTAGGGGGGATCTCAGAGAGTCTGCTCTTGACCAAAAAAAAGGGAGAAGTTTTGGTTCTTAAACCTGCTGTTTAAACTTTTAAGAAAAACTCCAAATACCATTTTGCGGTATACAAATGCAGAACAAACGTGTGTTTAATGAATTACTCTGGGGCACATCCTTGTCGGTCACTGACTGCTGCCAGAAGCACCTTCACGTACCCTGTCGAAATCATCACCTCCTCTCTCTGCTCCAAGTAAACACGACCCAGACTTATGTGCTGTTTATTTCCATTCTCTGTAGTTTTGTCCCCAACATGTGCATTCCTGGACACTATAGTTTAATCTTGCTCTTTTTTTTAACCTTTAAAGTTAACTTTATTAAGGAATAATTTACATACAATAAAATGTTCTTAAGTTTACGGTTTAATGCTGTATTCAGTTTCTTTAAAGTTATGGAACTATTCAGCCTTTCTATTTCTTCTTGAGTCAGTTTTGGTAATCTGTGTCAAGGAATTGGTTGTTTCATATAAGTCGTCAGATGTATTCTCATCAGATTGTTCATAATATTACAAGATTGTCTTTCTGTTGTAGGATCTGTACTGACGATTCCTGTTTCAGACCTGATGTTGATAATTTATGTCTTCTCTCATCTTGTCTTGATCTTTACAGAATTAGATTTTGGTTTCATTGGTTTTTGTATTTTCTCTGTTGTTTGTTTTCTGTTTCATTGATTTCTGCTCATATATTTTTTTAGAGGGAGGAAGGGGCAGAGGAGTGGGAGGGGGAGACTCTTAGGCTCCGCGCCCAGTGTGGAGCTGGATGTGAGGCTCAATCTCACGACCTTGAGATCATGACCTGAGCCCAAATCAAGCGTCAGATGCTTAACCTACTGAGCCACTCAGGTGCCCCTATTTCTGCTCATTTTTTTTTTTTTCCTTCCGACTACTTGGATTTACGTTGCTTTTATTTTTCTGGCTTTTTAAGGTGAAAGTAGCTTAGATCAGTGATTTTCATGCTTTCCTTCTTTTCTCATATAAGTATTTATTTAAAACTGTAAATTTTCTTCTAATTACTGTTTCATTACTGTTTTAGCATATCCCACAAATTTGGATATGTTGTCTTTTTATTTTTATTTCATTCAAAATATTTTAAAATTTCCTTTGTGGTTTTTCTTTGACTCATAGCTTATGTAGAAGTATGTTCTCAGCTTCCAAATAATTTGGTATTTTCTGGGTAACTTTCTGATTTCAATTTTTAAATTAATTCTGCTATGATCAGAGAATATCATATAATAGAAATTCTCTGAAATCGATTAAGTCTTTTATGATTTACGGTCCTGTCTTGCCGTATGTTCCAGACCCCCTTGAAAAGAATGACACATTTTGCTGTTTTGGGTGGAGTGGTCTGTAAATGTCAGTCAGAGAGCTTGGTTGGTAGTGTTGTTGGTCCTCTGTACCCTTACTGATACTCTGTTTATTCATTTGATAAATTACTAAGGGAAGAGTGTTGAAATCTCCCAACTCTAGCTTTGGATTTGTCTGTTTCTCCTTTCTGTCATTTTTTGCTTCACGTATTTTAAAGCTCTATTATTTGTTGGTACATACACATTTAGATTTTCCTAAAAATAGCTGACTCCATTGTTATGAAATGTCTTTTTTTTTAAATTTCTTATAATATTCTTTGTTGGTCTGATATTATGATAGTCACTCCAGTCTTCTTACGATGAATTTTTGCATGGTGGATCTTTTTTCCTTTTTCATTCTTTTACTTTCAACATATTTTTGTGTTTGTATTTAGAGTGGGTTTCTTGAAGTCAGCAAAGTAGAGTCTTGCTTTTTTCTTAATCTAGTCTGACAATCTCTGCCTTTTCACCTGAGTATTTAGAGTACTCGAATTTAACCTAATTACTGATATAATTGGATTTAAATTTACCCTCTTGCTGTTAGTTGTCTCACCATCCCTTATTTTAGTGTCTCCTTTTAGATTAATCAAGTAGTTTTTAGTGGTTTTATTTTTTCTTTTGTATTCTAAGGACTGTTCTAGTGTGTACACCCTGTTCGTTAACTTACCACAGTGAGCTTCCAATAATGTTACACTATTTTGTGTTTAATGTAAGGACCGACACAAGTATTTTTCCCTCCTGTCTTTTGTGCTGTTGTCAAAAGTTTTACTTCACAACATATTGTTGGTGTTGTTTTAGGTCTAAACCATTGATTATATTAAACAGATTTTCAAACATGAAAAGGAATTTGTCACTCAATGCACATACGATTTCCACTGCTTTTATTTCTTTACGTAGATGCAGATTTCCATCTCTCCTGCCTGTAGAACTCCCTTTACGGTGTTTTGCATGTAGGGCTGCTGATGGTGATGAATTTCCTCAAATTCTTTTCTCTGAAAATGTCTGTTTTATCTCCTTTTTTGAAGGATATTTTTGATGGATATAGAATTTTAGGTTGACTTTTTTTTCTAGCACTAAAGATGTCCCATTGTCTTTAATCTTGAATTGATTCTGATAAGAAATTAGTGATAATTCTTATCTTCGATTTTTTTATATGTAAGTGGCTTTATTTATTTTTGCTACTTTTAAGATTTCCACTCAGCAATTTGAATTTTAGTAACTTAATTACGATCTGTCCTGGTGTGGATTTTTTCGTGTGTATTCTGCTTGAGGCTGTTGAGCTGCTTGGACCTGCTAGTTTATAGTTTGTATCAAATTTGGCAAATTTTTGGACATTCATTATTCACATAGTTTTTTCTGCTCTTCTTTTGTCTTTTTATGGGACTCTGATTACATGTATGTTTCTTGATATTTTCCCACAGTTCACTGAGGCTCTGCTTATTTTTTTGGCCAGTGTTTTTCTTTCTGTTTGGATGTTTCTATTACTTTATCTTCAAGTCTTTTCTTCCTTGGTGTCTAATTTAATGTTAGTTTCCTTTAGTGAATCTTCCACTTAAGAGATTCTCTTGTAAAGAAGTTCTATTTATTTATATTTCATACTTTGTTTTTCTTATTACATTTATATTTTTTTGTTTTTGAACATAAGTATTTATAATAGCTTTTTGAAAGATCTTTTTTTCTGAATCTATTTGTTACTTCCAAGTATATTTCTTTCTTTTCTAAAAACCAATTTTTTAAGGTATGACTGACATACAAAAACCTTTACATATTTAACATACACAGTTGGAATAGTTTGACAGGTCTGTTTCTATTGACTATTTTTTCTCATGGTTCAAGTTACATTTTCCTGCTTCTTCACACGTCTTGTAATTTTTTATGGGATGTTAGACAGTGTGAATGTTATGTTGTTGAGTGTCTGGATTTTGTTGTCTTCACTTAATGGGTGTTGAATTTTTTTTCTATATTTTTATTTTCTAATTTTTGTTCAGTGGTTTAATCACCTGTGGATCAACTTGATCCTTCGCAGCCTCTGGGTTTTTTTTTTTTTTTTTTTTTTTTATTTGAGAGAGAACACAAGCTGGGCAAGGAGCAGAGCGAGAGGGAGGAGCAGACTCCCTGCTGAGCACGGAGCCCGATGCGATGCAGGACTTGATCCCAGGACCCTGAGATCATGACCTGAACCGAAGGCAGATACTTAACCAACTGAGTCACCCAGGTGCCCTTGTGGGCTCGTTTTTAACCTTTGTAAAAAAAAAAAACAAAAAACTTTTTTCTTAAAGGGCCAGATAGTAAATATTTTAGGCTTGCAGGGCATATTGTCTTTGTTGTGTGACCACTCAGTTCTGCTGTTTTATATCAAAAGCATCCACAAAAAATATGTAGTTGTGTGATGTGGCTGTGTTTCAGTAAAACTTTATTTACAGAAACAGCTAACTGCAGGCCATATTTTGCCAGCCCCTAGGTTAGGGTAGCCTTTATTCTAGGGTTGGTTAAGTCATACTGCTAAGGCATAACCCTTCTGGGTTCTCTTCTGAATGCCTTCTGAATTTAGTGAGGCCTGTCCACGCTGGCTGGGTGGAGCTGAAACGTCGCTGAGCCTCTGTGCGAGCTGTGGCCGCTGTTCAGCTCACAGCTCCCCTGTACCCTCTGCCTGGACTCATGGATTCTCACCCTGTGCACAGCTTAGGTTTTAGTGAAAAACTCAAAGGGATCCCTTTGCAGAGCTCTGGAGCACATTCTCTCTACCTTCCTCCTTTCCAGCTCCTTGCCACCAGATTCCAGCAGCCTTACCCTCCTCGAACTTTGGGTTTTTTCCTCAGTTCTAGACACGCATGTTGCATTGGGTGTTCCTCTTGGTGGACTGAGGCATGGGTAGTGCTTCCAGTAGGAAGCTGAGATGATTGCAGGGATGATCTTAGGGTTCCGTCCTGAGCTGCCTCTTGTCAGCGTCTGGAAACGGCTGCTTCACAGGTTGTGTCCCATTTTCTAGCTGCTCACAGCGGGAGGGCAAGTTCGGTGCCTGTTGTAGTCTCCTGCTCAGAAGTGGAAGCCTTTTTTTTTCTCGTGTAGAGAAGCCCTGGCGGTCTCTTTCACGTGTGAGTTTTTCTCCATCCCTTTCTTTTCTCCACAATTTTTCTTCGGAGGAACCTGGACTGTTTGACTGCTAGCGTTGCCTAGAGTTTTGATTTTGCTGACAACACATGAAGCCTGGCGAGCATGTCTGCAGTGAACATGTAGAAACTGCTTCTCCTCTTCTGCTCGGTGGGTCTGTTTGATCTTTGGGGACGCCTGGTTTCGTGTGTGCCCTTGCTTGAGCCGGTGCTCGTGGGTCTGGCAGGGTTGATGGGCCCACGCCATGGTGGCCTCTCTGGGTGCAGTTTGGCTGTGTCAGTTACAGAGGGGGGACCACCGATGTGGTGTTTCGTACGTTGTTGTTTTCTGTTCTAGAACATCCATTGGATTCCTCCTTTTGTAGATTTTAGTTCCTTTCTGAAAAGTGTCCATATTTGCATTCTTCTTACTCATATTTTCTTTGCGACAGCCACTTCAAGCACTGTGTGCTGGTTTTCACTTCGGCTCATTGGTGCCTCTGCTCCTGTTGGCCAGCCTTTCCTGGGGCTTCGGCCACGTTTTCACATCCTGTAGATTTTAGTGTCTATCTGACTTCAGGTGGGAGAGGAGCGTGCAGGGTGAAATTTGTGCTGTTCCCCGGGACTTTATTTTGCTTTTGGTCCAGGCACACGGAGCCGGGTGGAGGTTGGGGGGGGGGGCTTTACCTGGGCCCAGTCCCCTCCCCAACCCTCCCCAGTTCTTGATGGAGAACCCGCGGTTTATTTCTCCTTCCTGAAAGGCTGCCTGTGTGGCTGGGCAGCGCCCTGGCGATGCTCAGGTTTCCTCTCTTGTGTCCTGCCTCCCCTGTTGCTGCGGTTGGCGGAGGTCAGGAGCAAGAGGCAGGCCCCTTCCCCGAGAACACGACACGGCTCTTTGCTGTACCTTTCTGCACCTCCGCAGCGTCTGCATGCCCCCGGTTCAGGAAACGGGCTGTGGGGTCATTGCTGCCCTGAGTGTCCGGCTCGGCAGTGTCTGGCCATGCTGGCTCGGTGTGTCCTCCAGAGGCCAGCCAGTCCTTGGCTAAGCCGCAGAGCGGGGCAGCCTGCCAGCTTGGCCGCGGCCCCTCCCTCGGCCCGAGCGCATCTGGCCCGTGTCACTCCACTCTTGCCAGTGTCTTTAAAACGTGGTCTTGGCAGCTTACTGGGCTTGTTCATTTGACTTGTGGCCGCAGGGTTCCGAGTCTTCCTGGTCCTTGCTGGTCAGAACCCAAAGGCACAGTGGCCTTTTTTGGACACAGCGGGCTCTCTCATTGGCCTCCTCCTCACCAGGGGTCCCTTGCAGGGAATGAGGCCCCAGCTCTCCGACGTGGTTGGAGGCTCCCTGGTGGGGCGTGCACCTGGCTGTGCTCAGACCTCACGGTGACCCTCATGTCTTGCTGCCATCTGTGTGGACACACTTGAGATGAACGGGCGTGCGGCGGTTCCCTCGACAGCTGTGACGGTGTGCGCGTTGCTGACCGCTGTCTGACGGCGCCGAGGAAGCACGTCGCTTTGCCTCTGCTCCCCCAGCCTTTCTTCTGGGCCGGCTGCGGCTGAGAAGGGGAACGTCGGGTGGGGAGGTTTGCAGGGCACCTTGGCAGGCAGGTCGGGCTGGACTTGGCCCTTCTGCATGAATTCCTTCTCTGTGGCGCCCAGAGCGGCCGTGCTGTTCTGTCCTACTGTACAGATGTTGGGACAGGCCAGAAGGCCTCACTGAGGTGAGGGGTGGGTGAGGGCTGTGTGAGCCGTGCTGGGCCTGCCCTGAAGTCTGGCTCCGGCTTGTGCTTGGGAACAACATCAGGAGGGTCAGGCATGGGAGGGGGATCCCTGGCACTGCCTGGTGAGGGATTCCCGCAGTGTCCAGGGAAATGAGCTCGGAGGACACCTCTTGTGCCCAGCAGGGCCGGAGTGAGGGGGCCAGCACGGCTGACATGGGGTCTCCAGCCTGCCTGGCGAGCAGGAAGGGCTCCTCCCCTCCACCCTCCTGCCCCAGAGCCCCGCCAGGTGAGACTGGAGAGGAGGTGCCCGAGGGCCACCCCCAGGCCTCCGCCCTGGTTGGGTGGTGCCCTGGAACCTGGGGGACAGGGGCTCAGGTCACGTGTCAGCTCGCGGTGTGAGTTCAGTCAAGCTTTGCCAGCAGAGCACGCAGAGCCGCCGAAGCACAGTCGGCGCACGGAAGGTACGCGCCCCGAGTGCGTCTGTGCGCGACCCCAGGCGGGTTGGCACCGGTCGTCCAGGTGAGTGCCCAGGGAGGAGAGCCCGCCGATGGGACGACGCAGGCGCAGTGGGGGCTGAGATGCAGTGTCGGGTCAAGCCGAGACGTGTGTGTGTGGCAGAACGCAGGGAGGCACACCCTGGTCTGACGACTGCCTGAAGCATTTGGAGAGCGCGTGGAGCAGGGTACGCTTTGTGACGCACACAGATTTCAGAGAAAGACCAGGAAAGTCCTGTCAGTTCCCAGAGACAGAGACTGCTCACCGATAGGGGGAAGAGGCTCAGACGGGCTCTGGGGCCTTACTCCAGCGGGCAGCACTCACCCCAGGGGCCGTGCTCTTGGGGGTGGGGGGGCGCTGGGACGGGACGGTGCTGTCTGGGGGTGCTGGGACAGAGGACGGTGCTCTCCAGGGGGTGCTGCTTGGACAGGACGGCGCTCTCTGGAGGGGGCGCTGGGACAAAGGATGGCGCTCTCTGGGGGTGCTGCTTGGACAGGACGGCGCTCTCTGGGTGGGGGGTGCTGAGACAGAGGACGGTGCTCTCCAGGGGGGTACTTGGACATGACAGCACTCTGGAGGGGGCGCTGGGACAGGATGGCCCTCTCTGGGTGGGGGGCGCTGGGACAGAGGATAGCGCTGTCTTGGGGGGGCAGTGTGGCGTGGAGGTGTATGGCTGAGCCTGGGTGTCTGCGTGCAGAGGCACGGAGTGTTTCTAGACAGGCCGTATGGGAGAGAGGGGGCGGGATTGCTTCTGGGACCAGACTTCCGTGTGTTTCGGTTGTTGCGGTCTGCTGCAGTTTTTAGCTTCCCCTCGAGTTCCTGGAGCGAACTGGCTGTGTCTCCACAGCAGCTGTGTATTCGAATTCTGTCTGTGTCCCTGATTCTGGAGGGTGAGGTAGGGGAGATTTTCGTTCTTTGCTAAGTGGAGCATACGGTCTACGTGACCCTGTAGCTGGCAGGTCTATTTGAAAGCTGCTGAATCACACGAAAGAGTGAACAGCCAGCCCTTCCCGCTCTAACGCGGGCAGACGCTCCCTCCAGCTCTTCCACCTGCTTGGCTGCAGAGCTGTGGGCAGCCGACAGGGAGGGAGGCATGGGCAGGCTGGATTCTGGCTGGGCCACTGGTTAGTGACCTAGGAGGGCTGTGGGGAGTTGGGGGGCAATAGATGTGCTTCATGGGGGTGGGTGGGTGATGGCGCCATGTGGTCAGAAATGGCCTGCTGGCGGGTGGGCAGCTGGGGGGTGGGAGGGGGCTCCCAAGACTTACAGCTCCAGGAATGGGGAGGGCATCTGGAGGTTTCTGGGTTTTGGGGTGAAGGTGCTGTGGGCATGTGTGGGGTGGAGGTGTGGTACCGGCTGTGTGGGTGAAGGCAGCTGGATCAGTCTGGGTTGGGGTCCAGGGTTCTCAGATGGCATCAACTGGTGGCTGGTGAGTGGGGGTATGTGCCTTCCCCAAGGGAGAGGGTCCCTACGAGGCTGGAGAGGGTGGTCCTGGGGTCGGGTGGGGTGGCCAGGGAGCCCAGGGAGTAGGGCCTGTCCAGATGGAGGGACAAGACGGGCATGGGTTCATGTTTCCAGAGTGGGACCAAACCCCAGTGCTGGGTGGTGAGTGCTTTTGCTCATGCCCTCTGGGGTGCTTTTGTGCCCGAGTTGTCTTGTACCAAGGGGGTGCTCCATCCCCACCCACCTGCCGCTCAACTGCTGGGTTTCCCTGCAGGTCTGAGTTCACCGACACCATCCTGTCTGTGCACCCCTCCGATGTGCTGGACATGCCTGTGGACCCCAATGAGCCCACCTACTGCCTGTGCCACCAGGTGTCCTACGGGGAGATGATAGGCTGTGACAACCCAGACGTGAGTGTGGGCAGGCTGTGGGCAGGGCCCTGCACCTGCGGTGGTGGGGTGGTGGGGGTGGGCGCTGGGCACACGTCTAGGGCAGGGTCCTGCACCCACAGTGGTGGGGTGGGGGGGGGTGGGCGCTGGGCACAGGTCTAGAGCGGGGCCCTGCACCCGTGGTGATGGGGCGGGGGCTGCTGTCTTTGGTGTCCAGCCCACGGAGCATACAGAGTCCTGACTATGGCCTCCTCTCTGCCTTGCAGTGTCCCATTGAGTGGTTTCACTTCGCCTGCGTGGATCTAACCACGAAACCCAAAGGAAAATGGTCAGTGTGGGGCGCTGCTCTGTCCTTCCCTGTCTGCGGGGCATCCTGTGCGCTGCTCCCCTGCAGAACCGGGCTTCGGCCTCGGGCACTCCGGTGTAGCGCTCCTGGTTCCTGGGGCTGAGCTGGTAGAGGGACAGCTGCTGCCCACGTCACCTGGGCCACATCTTTGTGATGTTTGCATGATTCTTTTAGAGAACGGCTGTTTCGACTCTCTTGATTGAGGTAGAGATACTCTTATATACAGGTGTGAAATGAGGAGCTCTTTTCCCTGGAGAAATTTTGGGAAAAGGCAAAGAGCATGAGCGTTAAGACCAGTCCCAACCTGGGTGTGGGCCAGGGACCTGCGGAGGGGCCTCTGTTTTTGGGAAGCTGCTCGGAGTACTTGGGCACCTTGCCTTCCTGACCCTTGTGTTCAGTGGCAGTGGCAGTGGCAGCTTTTGTGGTGTTCTGAGATTTCGTGTAAATAAAAACCAGGTTTTATCTACCCGTGCTTAACATGGACACATGTCCTAAAATGAAATCTCGGAAATCTTGTTCTGCAGAGGAGATGAGAAACCCCCGATGGACAGTCTGTGTCCCGGGCTTCAGGGGGTGACGGCAGCCGCGTGCGGTCCCGGCACCAGATCACCTCAGGGAGTCTGAGCAGTCACGGGACGTGCCCCTGCCAGTGCCCTGCAGCCGATGGGCACCTGAACGGGGCTGGGGGCTGCTGGCCCACCTGTGGGGCAGGTGTGCCTCGGGGGTGGGATGCGAGGAGGGAGATTTGATTTGAGTTTGGACATGGGTTTGAGTTGTTTTTGGGACTTCTGGAAGAGTCAGTAGGCGACGGAGAATCATTTTGCTTCTGGGAGGGCCGTGCAGATGGGGGTCCACCACCGGGAGCTAGGAACGGGGCAGGACAAGCAGAGTCAGGGAGGCCGGGTGGGCCCCACCCCTGCTGTCTAACTCTGAGTTTCTCTGGGGTCTTTCCAGAAACCCAGAGTGTGGAGGCTTCTTCCCTGTTAAGTGAGATTGAAGCTCGGACACGTGTTCATGCTTTGCTTCCTCCGGGGCAGCGGCGTGCTCAGTGCTTACTCGCTGGCACAGACTGGACGCTGGCGAATGGTGGCCCATGCACATCAGCTGCTCCTGCGTTGGGAGCTAGGAAAGCAGCTGGAATGTCCCCTTGTGTCACTAACAGCTCCCCCGGCCGGGACTGACCAAGGGCAGCCTCCTCTATCTGAGGCGCTGGCCCCGCTTGCCTGGGGTCAGCAGGGAGCACTGGCTAACCGTGCAGGTCCCAGGGCCCTCTCGGCCTGCCCGCCTGGCTGGGTGTGCCGTGTGCCATGCTCCGCTGTGCTTGGTCGCCAGCACCTCGGCACTGGCGTGGCCGTGGGTGTCGTCTCCCTTTGATCACTGGCGACCACGGCGTCCCACAGGGAGGACCAGTTAACTGGATCGTGAGGAGTGCTCATGCGTAGAAACGGTCCTGCTCGTTGATCTGTATCTGTCGACGTCAGAGCATGTGCTGACTAGGGTGACTTGCTGGGGTTCCCCGTCACCAGGGGTTTCCTGATGGGAGAGCCACGTGCTCCATGCGCTCTCCCCTGGCGCTGTCGCAGCGACCTGTCCCGCCGTCCTGGCGGCCCCTGGGAGGCGGGCTGTGGGCCTCTGCACGCACGGCGCCGATCACCGTGTCTTTCTCCTCAGGTTCTGTCCACGGTGCGTTCAGGAAAGGAGGAAGAAGAAATAAGGCTGGTGCCCAGACGAGAAGAGCAAGTTAATATATTCCTTTTTCATGTTGCAATATTTTCTCTTCATTTAAAACTACCTTGTTTCAAATGATATTTAAAAACTCAGTGGCCAGTTGTAATTCTGGATACTTCCTAAAACAAACAAAAATCCACCTGAGCCCTGTTTGCACGAGGAGCGATCTTACGGGGACTTGCCACAGTGACTTTATTCTGGAGACTTTGTACTGGCCCCGCGCAGGCGCGCCGAGCAGCTGAGCCTTCCGTGGGGGCTGCGGCGGGGACCGTCCAGCCTGTGCACTGCCCTCACTCTGGAGCCGAGGCGTGAGCCTGCGGGGTCCGTGCGTGCTTTCCTGGGGCTGCGCCCAGCACCACTGGAAACACATCTGTCCCCGCCGAGGCGCCTGCGTGCGTGGGAGCTGGCGAGGCCTTGCAGGAGCTCGTCCGCCAGTCCCAGCTCTGCACCGAGCCCATGGCCTGTCTGGGAAGGGCAGGGCTCTCCCCGGAGGAGGAGTCTCTGCTTTGCTGTGCACTGCCTTTCTCGTCAGGACTCCCAGTTCCCTCCGTGAGGGTTTTACCTTCTGGAGTAAACGGCCCTTCATTAGCACACGGGCGGTCGTTACCCTGACGGGCCGCGAGAGACGTGCGACTCACAGCTGATGCTCCGTTTCTCTGGGAATTCCTGACATTTTTACTGTGAAGATGAAATTATCGTACTAGTATGAAGATAGTGGGTCTGTGTGTCTGTGACGTGAGTCCAGTCCAGTAAGAGCCGATTTTAAACCTGTCATGTCGCACACCGGTCAGCAGCTTATGTCCAAGGGACGACGATTGTGTGATGCGATTTGTGAATTTCTCGTGCCACGGCAGTTCTGGAATGAAGCTTGGAAACTAGAGTGTGTTTTCTGTTTAATCTGCATTCACCAAACCAATCTTGAACTGTGTTTTTGGGAATTGTTGGGGGAAATTGCATACATTTGGCGTGTTGAGATCCATTTGTGATGGTGCGTAGTGTGACTTCTGGGAGCAAGCGTGGACTCAGAGACCCTCCAGCATACAATTAGAGAAGTCCGAGGAGTCCCGAAGAAAGAGGGAAGCCTGTTTCTGTCCTCGAGGCAGGCAAAGACACCCAGGAGGCCGAGTCGAGATGTGAAATTCCCAATTGAAAAAGAGATTCTTGTCTTCTTCATCAGGGGGCCTTCTGGAACGGTGCACCTGTGTCCTCCAGTGGCCTTGCTCACCGTATGTTCCTCCTGTTCTCTAATCTTTCACCAAGGACAGGAGAGGACACAGAGAGAAACCTGGGGGCTGTGTGCCGCACGGGCCACTCCTCACCGATGGTCGGTAAAGGAGAGCTGAATGCTAGACGTCACAGGGCAGAGGGGTTCCCGCTGGAGCCTGCGTCTGTGGTTCTCAGCCGGTCAGCCTGCACCACACGTGCTGTCCTGCCGTCCTTCTTGAGCTTCCAGGTGACTGCGGGGGGGGGGTGTCAGTCGGAGAGCGCCACCCTTTCCGTCCCGGGCTGCGTGGTTTAGGGTAGGGGTCAGCAACCGGCCTGATGAGCTGTCCGGGACTGATGCCTCCCTGCTGCTCAGAAAGGAGGGGTGGGGGCCTCAGGATGAGCGCTGGCTGGCACGCGCCCCTCAGTCTGCCACAGCTGAGAACGAGGCTCGTTTGTATTTAGTAACTTAGCTTTTTGTTAACACAGGTGTTTAAAGATTGTGGGGAATAAATTGTGGAAAATTGTTTTCTTCACTCTTTTACCAGTTTTCGTGGAGAGGATAGGTAAGTACACGAGTTTGTGATGATTCTTTGGAAGCTAGTTTAATATTTGCACTGCATCTTACAACACTTCCCGGCCACCGTCATTATGGGGAAACTGGTGTCTGGGGGTGTGGGTGCCTGGGTTCCGGGGCCTCACTGGCTGCGCAGGGGGGATGGCCGACTTCCCCGTCCGGAGCTTGTGTGTCGCGTGTGATGCTGTCCTCTGCCTGTCGCCGTGTCACAGCCCAGCTGCCGGCCTCCTCCTTGTGGGTTTCTGTGCCTGCGGTCGCCGGTGTCTACTTTGGTCAGTCACATAAGTATCTCCAAAAGAGCGTACGTAGAGCTTGGGCGAAAACAAGACATGAGCAGAATAGGAAGATTTGTTCCCTCCGACGCCATTTGGGTCACCACGGATCCGCTGTTCCTTCCTGACTGTGAATGCTGTCCGCGAGTCAGAGCGGTGCTCAATGGCTGTTTGCTTGGGGAAAAATGTCCTGCCAGCTGGTCTGGGTCTAGCCCCGTAGGCCTGGCCCCCTACATCTTGGGGTGACTCCCGCCAGACCCCCTCTGCCTGCCGGGCACTAGGTCTGAGCCGGCGGCGGCTGCAGAACCCTGATCCTTGGGTTGAGGGGGTCTGGGCTGGGCCCAGAGGTCCCTCTTGCAGCTGTGTCTGAGCCGAGGGTGCGGGCCCTCCACGGCTGTGGGGTTGACTTGTAGGGAAGGAGCACCGTGGTCAGAAGAGCCTCCGCGTGTTCCTTGTTCTCAGTGCACTATCAGCAGTCAGCAATTGGACAAATAGCCTCTCGTTTTCCTATAGGAGAACACATGCTGCACTTACACAAATCGTTTGTTAAACTGAGCCCCCATGTCCGTAGCTGTGCTAGTGGAGCTGCTGGCTGGGCTGCAGACACGGAGCTGAGGCCCGTGTGACCAGGGTCCCCAGGCAGGCCCACGTGAGCTGTGACTGGCCACGGCCACGGGATCCTGGTGGCTTCGGTCTGTGCAGTAACGATGGGTTTGCTGGGATGCGTGGGGACGATGGCCAGGTGTGTGCCAGTCCCGTCCCGGGCGGCCACGCGACGCTCTGCCTCCTGACCTGTAGCTGGCAGCCCCGGGCAGGGACTGCTTTGAGCAATAACACTGTCCGAAGAACAGCTTCCCTGTGTGGCCGCAGCCGGAATTTGGACACTTATGGGCCTTGGAGATGGAAGGTTTTCCTCAGTTTAGTGAGCTGTGACCGGTCCTTGTTACCTGTGCCAAGAGGAGTTTTAAAACAGAAAGTCTAAGAAAAATGTTCTCATTCAGGAGAGAGTTCTATGAAGTTTCTTTCTACAAATGTATTTTGTGGTGTTCACTTTTACCACATTTCATCCAAAAAGATGATGCAGCTTTAACACGAATGTTACATTTTATTTTCAAGGAATTATCTATGTTCCCTTTGTAAAGGAAAGATAATATTGTAAATCTTTTTATTAAATAATGTAAAGATGTATATCTGTATTTTTGGATCATGTTATAGATTATGGATATATTGTTTAATAAATAAAGTATTTTTTGGAACAAACATTTGAGAAGGAGTCATTCTAGGAAATGATAAAACCTCAGTGCTGTGGCCCTGGTAAGTATACCCCCCTTTGATCTGTAAAGGGGGTGTGCAGCGAACGGGGGGAGAGGTGTTTGGCTGCCACGGGCCCGGGCCAGCCCTAGCTCAGCTGCCGTGGTGTCAGGAGCTGGTCCCTGAGCCCACAAGAAATGACCGTGCAGAATACTTTATAAAAGCATAAAGCGCTTTCTCTGGAACAGAAGGTCTCCCTTCCCAGAGCTGCATAAGTGTGAAGACCCCTTTGGGAACAAAATAGTACTTAGGACATTTTTCCTTGAGGAGTGTTAATGGCCAGGGTCCTGAAACCCAACTTGGTCACCATGACGGAGAGGCCCAGCCTCTCACCTGTTTTCCAGATGAAAACCGATTCACAGACCCAGAGTCCTTGCTGGAGGGAGGGTGAGGTTCTGAGGAAGGGCCTGGAATGCCACCACGAGTGTGCCTTCCCTCTGGGCACCCCAGGGATGCCTTTGCAGTGGCTGCCTAGGAAAAGGGAACACCAGTGTGTGGTTTTGGGGTGGGTGTGGTAATCTTCACTGGCTCCAAGTGGTTACTAAGTCCCAGAGGTCATGATGCCCCTGGTTGACTAGTTCAGGAGGGCCTCCTGTGACAGGTGACATCTGACTGTGTCCAAAGAACCCTCTGTGCTGGTCTTCCCTCTGCCGAAATGTGCCATTGTGACAGACCTGACAACGGGCAGATTCCCACGTGGACCTGTGGAGCAAGGGTCGTTATGGCAGGAAGGCCAGGGGGAAGTGTCTGGAATGTCCTTACCCTTGCCAGGACAGTAGTGCAAAGGCAAAATCATCCCTCGTGGGAAGATGCAGTGGTGACGTACTTACCCCACGTGGACAGGAGGTGGGCAGGTTGTAAGGAATATAGTTTCTCGGAGACACAGGACACATCCAGCTGCAGCTGCTGTCCCCGAGCCGGCATCGCTACCAGAGCAAATCCGTGCCCTCCTGGCACACGGCATGCAGTCATTGGTGCGGCAAGTGCTCGTTCTCTCTGCCAATTTGTGAGACCCCTAGAAGCCGCTTGTCGTGTTTGGTAAAGCCAGCAGTGCACCTCGCAGTCTGGCCTCCGTCACGTGGACCAGACATCTTCGTTATCCTAACATCCCGTCAGCTCCGCTGTTGGCATCCATCATTGGGTAATTGGACGAGCCCAGCAAGCACTGGCGATGCCTCAGGAGGACGGCTGGGAGCCCAACTCCAGAACCAGGGTAGTCACGGTAACAGTTTAATGTAGGGTGTTGGATGAAAAGGCAGAAAGGGGGCACCCAGGTGAGCGTGACTGCAGGAAGCAGGGGTGCGGTCTGGAGTTGGCCGAGTGGCAGCTTATAGCTGGGCACCGGTTGGGATTCAGAGCTCAGGAGGGCTGGCTGCACTGCTGCGGGTAAGGTGGGGAGCCGGTGCCCCGTGCAGCTGGGACGTGCGCCTGAGGGGAGCGTGCTGCTCGGCTCCTGCCGGCACCCCTAAGGGGAATGTGCTGAGGCCGGGAGCTGCACCAGCGCTGCACGGCTGACGCTGCAGGAACATCCGTTGGGCCTTCCCCGCCTTTGACTCCCTCAGGTGCCCAAGCCTAGCAGGCCCCACACACCGAGGGCAAAGGGCGTGTCGGAGCCCAGGGTGGCGGCGGAAACCCGGAGGGGCAGCGTTCCTGCCAGGCTGCCTCTGCTTCCCGCCTGGGCGTGTTGTCCGGGTCACCCAGCCCTGGTGCGGTCCCTGAGACATCTCCCCTGAGTCTCAGCCCTGGGCCTTTGTTCAGGAGAAGGTTCAGGCTGTGTGCACGGCAGCTTTCCGAGCTTTGTGCGTCCTGCCTGCGATGCATACCCAACTTGCGGGAGTGTCTGCCCTCTGGCTGGACGTGGGGTCAGGGCAAGGTGCTGGGTGCTTGGGAGCCAGAGTTCCCTGCTGGGGGCAGAGGTCTGGGGGGACGGGGGACAGTTCTCTCGGGGTAGCCAGAGACCCCTGGGGGGGCAGAGTTCGCTGGAGGAAGCCCCGCAGCAGGACGAGGAAAGGGGCGGTCAGGGTGGGCCAGGGTGGAGCCGGCCCTTGGGAAGGGCCGGGAGAGTGTGCGGGGAGCCCTGCTGGGCAGTGCCGGACACAGGTCAAGGCCCGCTGTCCCGCGGTGCGCGGTGCACCGAAGTAAGCGCTGGGTGCACCTGCCGCCCGCAGGGCTGGGGAGAGGCCTGGAGGTCGCCTGTCCCGCGGGGGGCGGGGACTAGAGAGCGCGGGGGCGGGGGCGGGGCCGGAGGGCTCCAGTGCGCATGCTCAGTCGCTCCCGGCTTGGGCCGT
>NC_048219.1:199622052-199629486 GCF_002007445.2 Ailuropoda melanoleuca
CCGGCGGGGCGGTGCGCCGAGGCCGTCCTTGAGGGAGAGCCCGCGGGGCTGCGTCTCTTCCCCGGCGTGGGCGGCCCAGGTCCCGGCCCTCGGCCCCGTGGGCTGCCCCGACGGCCGCGTCGCCCGGGGGGAGGCGCGCTCACTTTCCGGGCGCACGGGGCGGGCGCGAACCCCGCGGGCAGCACCGCCCCAGGTTCCGGCTCGGGTGGTCCGAGCTCCGGATGCGAAGTAGCCGGCGGAGGGGCGCTCCCCTGTGCCCTGCGCCCTCGCCCGGGCGGCTGTGCGGGACCGTCCTGCTGCGCGGCGGACAGCCAGGGAAGCTTCCCTTCTCCACCCTTGTTTCTGATTTCTGCACTTTTTAAACTTGTGACAGCATGTACATAAAACATAGAATTTACCATTTCAGCCATTTAAAATTGTATGATTCAGTGGCATCGTCCCTTTTAGTGCCTTAGACCCTCGTTTTGTCCTGAAGCAGGAGGGGTTAAAAGGGAGCTATGTTGTTGCAAATGTTAGAATCTAACTCAGCCAGCTCCGAGCCAGCGTGGCAGCCCAGTGAATTCCCCGGAGGGGAGTCCTGCAGGGAAACCGTGCCTGGGTCAGGCGCAAGGGCAGCCCGCCCAGGGCCTCTGTCCCGCGTGCCCTCCAGCACGCCTCTCCCGCACGCCAAAACCTCAGTGCCTCACGCTGGGAGACACCCCTGTTCCCGGACCAGACCTGGGCTTGGGCGGCGCTGGGCTCCTTCTCTGTAGTGTTCCAGAGTTGCAGGTCCTCTCACTTGCTTTTTAGGGCAGGAGCGATGGTGCCCCATCTGGTGCCCAGGCAGCTGGTGTGGCTCTGCCGGCGGCAGGCGGCGTGCGCCCGGGGAGCCTCTGTGCAGCACAGGACATGGGTAGGGGCGTCCGGGGCCCCCAGCCTGCTCAGCCCTTGGAGGGCCACGGTCACCAGCCCCCTGCTCTGCAGAAGCAGCTCTTCCACACCCCCTAGTGCCCCCAAGGTGGCGCTGACCCGGGAGCGCTACCCCGTGACGCGGCTGCCGTTCTCCGTGGTGTCCGAGGAAGACCTGGCAGCCTTTGAACGCATCGTCCCCGGCAGGGTCATCACAGACCCAGAGGTGCTGGAGGCTTCGAATGTGGACTGGCTGAGAACGGTCCGAGGTGAGTGAGGGTCTGTCCACACCTCGCGCGTCAGGAAGACAGGCGTGTGATGGGCTTTGGGTGGGGGAGCACGGGGTAGCTGGCACGTACACCTTCTTGTGCGGAAGAGAAGCTGTATTGTGGTTTTAAAGTGTTCTGAGAACCGCATTCGTAGGAGTTTATTGGTGGTGGGTGACGTCTGCAAATTAAAAGATAAAACGGCTTCCTGGCCACTCTGAGGGATGTGCTGCTGTGACAGAGAAACACACACGGTGGGCAGCAGAAGCCGACCGTCTCCCAGGTCTGGGTGCCAGAGGTCTGATGTGAAGGTGCAGGCTGGGCCGTGTTCCCTCCAGAGGCTCAGGGAGGCTCCTTCCTGCCTTGTCCAGCTCCTGGGGGCTCCAGGCGCCCCCGGGCTTGTGACCGCCTCACTCCCGTGTCTGGCTCCGTCTCCACGTGGTCGCTCCCTGGATGTCTGTGTCTCAGATCTCCCTGTGCTTCTCTTATAAGGACACATGGCCTCTCCCGCAATCCAGGACCGTCTCATCTCAGGACCCTTACCTTGATCGTGTATGTAAAGATCCTTTATCCAAATAAGCTCACGTGCACAGGCTCTGAGGGATAGGATGTGGACATACTTTGGGAGGCCCAGTCCGCCCATGGCCGCTCGCTAGGGCAAGATGGAGGGCTGCTGGTTTGGCCGCCCACGCCTTCCTCCTCCCAGCATTTCTGTCTGCATCGGCACAGGCCTGTGCGCCCCCCTGGGGACGCTCAGCCTTCCAGACCCAGCACACCCTTTCCCATAAGAAAGATCTTGTAACACTCTGTGTTGTCTCCTGAAACGTTTTCAGAGATAACGTAAGCTGTGTATTCAGACAATTACAAAAAACCAATACGATGTTCTTGCTAGAATGTTGAAGAGAGGAGACAACCAGTTTACAACAAAGTTCCATATTAAACACATAATGCCAGGGCACGCCGGGCAGCCAGGTCCACAGGCAGCAACGGAGCCAGCGCATGTGGGACTCGAAGGAGCCGTCAAGGGGGGTGTTGTGGCATTGGTGGGAGAAACTCCGAGGGAGGGTCCAGACCAGCTTGCAACCTGGAGGTATAGCCCATCTCGAGCACGTGGAGTTAGGGTGTGGGCTCAGATAACAGAGACACACTACTCACAGGGAAGACAGGGGCCGGGGACCTTGGAAGTCCTCGGACTGTTCTTTTTTTTTTTTTTTTTTTTTGTAAGATTTTGTTTATTTATCTGAGAGAGATGGCGAAGAGATAGTGATGCAGATAGTGGGAGAGAGCAGGAGCGGGGAGGAGAGGAAGAAGCAGGCTCCCCGCTGAGCAGGGAGCTTGACGTGGGGCTCCATCCCAGGCGGACTTTAACCGATGCAGCCACCCAGGCACCCTCTTCGGACTGTTCTTTAGGCCCAGTGCCCAGACCGGAGGGGCTTCCAGCCCCACCCTGCTGCTAAGTCGGGACCCCACGGTGGGGGGTGGGGGATGTCACCCCACTCCTGCGGTGCACCCTGGGCTCAGCCCAGCTGGGCCCCAGTCCTGGCTCGGTGCTGCTGCCTGAGCGCCAAACCCCACAAGCTGGGGATGGGGCTCTCACCTCAGGGGTAAGAACCAGTGTTCTCAGGGCTTGGGGTGTCTTCCCGCTCGGGCTTTCAGAGCAAGTGCACGCTGTAACTGGGACGGACACTGTCTCCTCCCCTCCCTGGACAGCGGTTGGCCCTGTGCTGGCGGCTGGGTCTGTGTCTGTGTGCTCGTGGGGACGCCCCCCGCCACCGGCTGCTGACGCCCTGAGCTCAGGAGGGTGGCAGTGGGGTTTATTCCTCTCTGAGTCCGCGGGACTGAGTGCACAACAGCTGCCCAGGGGGTGTCTGTTGAAGTCGTTTGTTCACTTTTTGTCGAAATAACCTGTTTCTGTGGCTTTCTTTTGGGGAGAAAGTGTGTCTAAACTTACAATCATTTAACATTTTAGTCTTGCAGTTCTACAGAAAATATAGTAGTAAAAGCTGATTAAGATTTTACAGTTTTCTTAAAAATGGATTTTATTTGGAATGGAAACTGTTAATAGGTATCCTGTCCCAAAAATGAGATCACTTGCTCATGGGCGGACCCCATAAACTTCAGCGAGCACCTCCCTGTGTGTCTGCACTGAGTGCAGGGCTGGGGGTCCCAAACGTGAAGATGGACAGGAGGCTCACCTGAGGGGCAGTGGCATGAGCAGGGGGTGGGCTGCATGCCAGGTGGGCACGAGCACCCGGGAGAGTGCCCCAGCACAGGCTGTTTCCTTGGAGCCTGGGGAAGCTGTCTGGAAGGGTGTTCTGGGACAGGAATAGCCAATGCAAAGCCTCTGAGCAACACCATGCTTGGCGTGTTTGGGGAGCCCTGAGACCCATGTACAGCTGGAGTGGATGGATGAGGCGGAGGTCAGAGAGTGAGGGGCCAGGTCATCGAGACCTCAAGGGCCGTGTGAGTGCTAGTAACAGAGCTCCTAGGAGGCCAGGAGGAGAGAGGGGCCCGTGGCCTGACTGTGGCTACCATGTCGGGAGGAAGCTTTCACTCTCCAGTGGTGGAAGCTGGGAGGAGAGCATGAGTCTTCGGGGGGCGGTCAGGTGAAATGGTACCGAGTTCTGTGCGTGCGGAAGGAAGAGTCCAAGATGTGCTGTTGGGCAAATAGGGTGTCAGACGAGCCAGGGTGCAGGGACCGTCGGTCGGAGCAGCTGCAGAACTGGCCTTCCATTTGCTGAGTGAAATGGCAGGAGGAGCCGCTCTGTGGGGAAACCAGAACTCTGGGTCTGGACAAGTCCACACGGACGCGTGAAGGGGCCCGTTGGGCTGTGGAGCCAGCTAGCCCAGGGCAGGGCCCGGGCAGCACCAGTGTCCGAGGAGGCTGGTGACCACTGTGGCCCGTGGGGGTGAGCAGGTGTGGCCAGGGCTGAGAAGAACCCGGTGCATGTGTGAAGAAAGGGGTCGCCAGGGGTCGCCAGGTCAGGAGCAGCTGCCGTGCTGGGGACCGTGGCAGGAGGTTGTCCATCGTGTGGAAGGGATGTCCATGGGGGCTTGGGAGGCAGACGTGACCCCATCTTGTGTATGCTGTCAAGGGGACGGTGGGCGGGAGGTTGGGACGGGGTCAAGAGAAGACGTTTTTTTCCTTTTCAGGGCTGGTTTTGGACGAGCCTGCCGTTGCAGCAGGTGAATCAGGTGGGAGGGAATGATCTGGTAGGTTGGTGAGAAACGGGGATCGCGGTGAAGTCAGCCAGGAGGCAGGCGTGGAGGGACCCGGGCCAGGGAGGGGCCACAGTCTTGCGGGGAAAGGCAGTGGGGGTCCGTGCAGAAGCAGGTGGGCGCTGCTGACGTGAGGCTGGGGGAGGCAGTGGGAGCTGTGGGAGGGGGGACGTGTGAGTGACTACTGCCTGTCCCCCAGTAGGCAGGACAGGGAGGGCCCAGGGACTGCTGCCCAGGGGTGGGAGGAAGCAAGCCGGAAGTCATTTCCGGAGCCTGGAGAGCAAGACACTCAGCCCAGGTTCCAGGGATGGGGTGTCGTGCCTCTGGGCCGAGCAGCTGGCCCAGGGCGGAGGACAAGCTGCTGGGAGAGAAGAGGCAGGACACAAGTTTGAGGTGAAAGTCTCACCTGTTGGGGTCAGCAGCCTCCTGCAGAGGTTCAGATGGGGAAGATTTGGGGCTTGCCGGCCACTGGGTCTCTGCCACAGCCCGTTGTCTGAAAGCAGCCACACCAAATAAACAGGCATCAAACTGTTTCCACACGGCTCCTCTTATAAACGCAGGCTGGGCTGGGCTTGGCCTGCGCGTGGGGTTTGCTGACCGTGATGTAGCTGGGCACTGTGGTCACCGGGAGGAAGACAGGGAGGCAGCCAGCTGGGAGTGCTGGGGTGTGCGTGCTGTGACAGGTGACAGGCCATGCCCCAGAAGGGCCCTTCCGTACCCCAAGCCCAGTGGCACCCCGTGTGAGCGAAGCCCTCCGAGGGCTGCTGGGAAGGCAAGAGGGCAGAAGAAGCAGGTGGCAGGTGTGGGCAGCATGCGGACTGTGCTGCTGAGACCAGTGAAAGCATCTGTTCCCCACCCCCTCTGCTCAGTCTGCCCTTCTCGAGCGGAAGGACGAGAGCCGAGGGCCAGAGAGGTGGAAGCTTGCAGCCTCAGCTCCTCCCTGACCTGACCCCTCCAGAGCTCTGGCTCTGTTCCTTCTGCACTGAAGCCTTTCCCGCTTCTGTTTTCCCTTCTGTTCCTTTCAGTCCGTCCCTCAGCTTCCGCGGCTCCATGCACATGAGAGAGGAGACCGGGGCATGGCTGAGGTTCAGTGAACCTCGGGGGCGGCCTGCCTGAAGATCCCTTCCCTGCTTCCTCCCACACGTTCCAAAAGCAAATGCAGTCATCAGCCAGCAGCACGTCCACAGCTGCCTCCCTTCGGCCAGTGTCCTAAGGCGGACACTAGAATCCCAGGGCCTTCCGGAGGCTCGGGGGCAGGGGTGTGCTGGGAGAGCTGGTTACCGAAAAACTGTTAGAATTTTGTATCAAGCCGGTTGTGAAACACAGCCATTGTTAAAACTTAGGTTACGTAGATGCATGATTAAATTATATTTAAAACAAGGATTATAAGTGTTCAGAACTTAGCCTTTCCTAAAAAAAACGTAAGCTAAGAACTGCAGTCAGAGCTCAAAGCTGCATGAGAAGTCACCGACATGGGGCGGTGGGCGACTCTGCCCTGTGCCTCCCGCCTTCCCGAAGCCTCTTCCCTGGGAACAGAGTCAGAAGGGCAGAGAGAGCCTGCCTGTGTCGGGGAGGCGGTGGTCGGGAACACCAGCGGGCTGGCGTCCAGGGGCTCCCGCCGGCTACCTGCGGGCATCCCGTAAATCGTCGCAGCTGAGAGCCATCCCCTGGCACTTACAACGAGCCATGAGCACACGTGGCTTTGATGAAACACATACGGGAGCGGGGGTGGAACCCCCCCGCCCCCCACGGTGGAAAGTCACGTGCCAAACACAGGTGGGGGGATGGATTTGGAACGTTGCCATTTGGCGACCACCCTGAGCCCCTTCGGGCAGAGCCGGTTATCTGTCGCTGTGGTGGGTGCAGGTTTGAGCCGCGGCAGGTCGTGGCCCAAGTGTCTCCCCACAAGAGATGTGCAGTAATGGAGGGAAACAGGGTCACTCCTGGCGAGCAGCCAGGCAGGTGCCCCTGGCCGTGGATGTGGGCCTGGACACGCGTGCTGTGGCCTCTGTGCCGCGGGAGGCGGGGCCTGTTTTTGACAGCTGGCCTGTGTCGGAGAGGTTTGCGGGGGTAGACTGAGCGCTGCCCTCCGTGTGTGTAACGGGCTCCTTGGTGTTGCAGGTTGTAGCAAGGTGCTGCTGAGGCCCCGGACCTCCCAGGAGGTGGCTCACATCCTCAGGTGAGGAGCCCGCACCACGGGGCCCAGGGAGCAGCGGCGGGCGACTGGGAAGGGCCTGCAGCAGGGAGGGGGACAGGCCTTTTCTTGCAGACAGCACCCTTTAATTGTTCTACGTCAGTGAAACTCATGTTGATTTTGGAAAAATTGGGAAACAGAACCGTAAAGAAAACAAACCGGGAAAGCAAACAGTGTCTTCCCTCCAGAGGTACCCCCCGATGAGGTTTGCTTGCCCAGCTTCCCCTTCTCTGCCCGGTGTGGTCAGCTGCCGTCACAGTGTGTCTGTGATGTGGGGGCTTCTCTTCCCTCTGCCTTGGGCCGTCTAGGTGCTGCTCACGCTTCCAGGCCAGTTTCTGATGGACACGCGGGAGTGGGGGGCTGCATTGCTCCTGGTGAACAGCAGGGGGTGCTGCTGGGCCTGGCACTCTGCAGGGAGAGGCGTGGCCTCTGGGGGCGTTTGGCCTTGGGTGCCACCCGGTCTCTGAGCCAGGACGTGCAGCCTCAGGGCTCAAGGCCTGTTGGTGGTAGATCGGGGCCTCCTCAGACTCACGGCCATGCACGGGGACCAAGGATGCCCCCCATGGAGGCCACGGGCAGGAGGAAAGGGGAATCGCGGTTTGGTGGGTTCGCAGCCAGGGTTGGCCTGGATCATGTCTTGCAGGGATGGTGGTGCGGGTGGAGGGAAGGGGCCCCGATGTCCGTCCTGTGCTTGTCCCAGGTACTGTCACGAGAGGAACCTGGCCGTGAACCCGCAGGGGGGAAACACGGGCATGGTGGGGGGCAGCGTGCCCGTCTTTGATGAGATCATCTTGTCCACTGCCCTGATGAACAAGGTCATCAGCTTCCACAGCGTGTCCGGTAAGCCCGCACTGCGGCTGGGCGGAA
>NC_048219.1:199629997-199653005 GCF_002007445.2 Ailuropoda melanoleuca
GGGGGGGGGACCGGGGCGGGGGAGGAGAGGCCCCGCTCTGTCTGCCCTGGGGGTGCTCTCCAGTTGGTCATTCAGGTGGCTTGTGCTGCGGGACTGAGTGAAGGGGGTGGGCTGTTGCTGCAGCCCCCCCGACTCTGACATTTTCTGACCAGAATGGCCCTTTCTGCCCTTGGGAGTGGGGTGCAAGGATGGGGTACAAGACAGTATCGAGGCACTTCCCGCTCAGCAGCCCCAGCAACATGGGGCTTTGTCTCTCCAGCAGGGTGTTTGGGGCAGTCATTCTCTGTGCTGGGGGCTCCTGGGCACCTTAGCTCCGTGCCAGCAGTGCCACGAAGCGAACATGTGTTCAGGTCGTCACACGTGCCCTGCTGGTGGGATCGCCCCCAGGCGAGGGGCCACTGCTTTCTAGTGATGCTCTCTTCCCTTCCCTCCACAAGACTGTGTGTGTGGAGTCAGACTTTCTTCTTTAGTTTTGCCCCATCAGTTTCTCTTCTGTTTTCATGGTAAATCATGAAGGTCACTTCTGGGGGATGGGTTGGGGGACATGCTCCTTTTCCTTGGTCCGGGTTCTGAGGGGGACACCTGTCCCGGGCGGCTGACCCCCACAGAGACACCACGGTGGGTCTCCTGGGTCCTCCCGAGCTGAGAGCCCCCGCGGCTGCGCTTTCGCTCGGCAGGGACCCTGGTGTGCCAGGCGGGCTGCATCCTGGAGGAGCTTAGCCGGTACGTGGAGGAGAGGGGCTTCATCATGCCGCTGGACCTGGGGGCGAAGGGCAGCTGCCACATCGGGGGAAACGTGGCAACCAACGCAGGCGGCCTGCGGTTTCTGCGCTATGGCTCCCTTCACGGGACTGTCCTGGGCCTGGAAGTGGTGAGTGGGGGCGCCAGCCCGCCTTCCTCTGTGTCCCCTGTGCCCGTGTCCGAGGGGCCCGGCTCCCCCAGCCTCTTCCCAGGGCCAAGTGTGCTCAGCGTGTGAGGTCTCCGCAGGGGCCCCCACTCGGCTTGGCTCTGTGGGGTCTCTGCCCCCTCGGGCACTCCCTCTGGGCCTCAGGGACGGCTGGGGTGGTGCAGGGTGAGGTCGGGACACCTTGTGGATGAGGAGTCTACAGGGTGCGGCCAGCGCAGCGTGATTCTCTGCCATGGCCTCTGCCCAGCCTCCCCACCGCCCTGCTTTGGGCCCTGAGCTCCCTGGTGGGGGGAGCATGAGTCCTTTCGGCCCGATTGGGCGCATTCAGGCCTGGGGTCACCCCAGGGCCTCCGACTGGGGTGGGAGTCCTGCCAGCTCTGCTTTCTGAGGGCCCCTCGGGCGTGGGGGCAGGAGGGGAGGGGCATCCGCGAGGGCCCATGTATAGGGCCTTGTCTCTCTCCTCCTTGGCTAGGTACTGGCCGACGGCACCGTCCTGAACTGCCTGAGCTCCCTGCGGAAGGACAACACAGGCTATGACCTGAAGCAGCTCTTTATCGGGTCGGAGGGCACGCTGGGGGTCATTACGGCTGTGTCCATCCAGTGTCCGCCCAAGCCCAGGGCGGTCAATGTGGCTTTCCTCGGTAGGCAGTCCATCCGGGTGCCCCACGTGGCGCCCTGTCCCCCCAGCTGCCCTGCCCTTGACACTAGGGAGGCCGTTCCTGTCTCTCCTGGCTTCTCTGTTTCCGGAGGCGTGGTGCCCCTGGAGCGAGGCCTGCAATGGACCTCTCCCGTCTCCCATCTGGGGGCAGGACACACTGTTCTGTGGCGGAACTGGCGGCTCAGCTCTGCCACCCCGTGTCATTCGTTGGCTCTGAGGGAAATGGTGTCAGTTCTGGTGTGTTCATTCCTGAATCGGTCACAGCCGTAGGAACACACTGCCCGCCCTGTCCCCCTACTGTCCCTGTCGACGCCCCGTGCATCCTGTGACATTCTGGCATGCGGAGCCCCCTTGACCCCACAGGGCTCCCTGGCTGCCCCTTGGGTGCTCTGCTTCCAGCAGACTGTGAACATGGGCTTGCGTCTCTTCCTGTGGCTCCGTCTCCTGCCTTGTCCCCACTCGGAGCCTGGCCTCCTCTGCTAGTTGAGAAGCCACGGAGATGTCCAGTGTCCTCGCGGTCACCACGGGCGGCTTACCTCCCCAGGCCGTCTGTTCGGTGCATTCTGCGGTGTTTGTACCTGCAGCAGGATGCGGGATCTTATGGTCTCTTTAACCTCCCGGCTGTAATTACTGTTTTCTCATGAATGTGCCGTTTCCTCTGCTCGACGTGCCTTTCTGCGTTGGGACCGTGCTCCCTGCAGGCGTGGCCTCGGTCTCACCGCTGGCCCGTCCCAGACGCCTTCACTGCCTCCCTCGTGAAGACACTGCCGCTCGTTCACAAGTGAGGCTGCTGAAGGTCACCCGCGTCCCGCGCTTGCGCGGTGGGTCCTGGGGAGGCCCGCTGCCCCCCGTGGCCGCCCTCCGTGGCCGCCCTCCGTGGCTCTGGTGCTTTGTTCTTTGGTCACTTTAGAGATTCTCTCTTTGTTTTTGGTCGTCTGTGGTTTGGGTTGTCGCCTATGAGAGCACAGCTAACCGCGGATCTTTTGAGCCTACGAAACCTGAGGCTGGGTGTCCCGTCAGCTCGAGGCGTCTGTGCCGTCTTCCTCTCCCTTTGGGACTGTGATTGGACCCACGACACAACTTTGCAGTCTGTCCTCTTGATCTCTCTCCCACGGTTTCCACCCTTGTACACCCGTGTCACGTTCTGGGTAGTTTCCCATCTCTTTTCCATTTACTGGTGTTCCCGTAAACTTTGGGCCCCATGCGGCCGAGCCCCCGACGACCAGCCCCGCCTTGCGGCCGTGGGACCGCCACGTGTTCCTCGGGTGTGCACAGTAGGCATCTGCCTCTTGCCTTGCGCTCTGTGAACACACTCCCCTGACACCCACAGGGCCTGTCAGTGCGTCCCATCTCACCAAGAAAGACCCCATGCGTCCCACCCCCTCCCCAGCGCAGGGTCGGTGTCCTGGGCCCTTCCCGTCTGCCCCCGGCCGCTGGACGGCCAGCTCCCCGGGCCTGGGGTGCCTCAGAACCTCTCCTTGTTCCCTAAGTTGAATGAATTACCCAGGGCTGCTGGAAACCCGAGTGCTCACTGTGCTGAGAGAAATGCAGCGAAGCCGTTTCCAGCGCAACCCCGTTTCTGGCCGTGTGTGTGCGCCACAGCCCCTCTGGTTCCCGCCACCTTCCTGAGCGCTGTGGGTTCTCAGATGGGCATTTCCTTCTTGATGTCACTACCCGTGATGTGCGCGGTGCCGGGCAGTGCGTGTTCCCTGTGACGGAGCTCTGCTGCTCCACGGGCCGCCCTGCTTGCCAGCACCCCCACCCGCTGGGGCCGATTGCCTCAGCTGCTTTACGGGGCACCTGGGTGGGTCTGGCTGGGGCTCTGGTGCCTGTGCCTGAGGTCCTGTTGCCTTTGCAGGTTGTCCGGGCTTTGCTGAGGTTTTGCAGACCTTCAGCACCTGCAAGGGGCTGCTGGGGGAGATCCTGTCCGCGTACGAGTTCATGGATGCCGAGTGCATGTGGCTGGTCACGCGCCACCTGCGCCTCGCCAGCCCAGTGCAAGGTACTGACCCCCAGCGGGTGGGCGGCACCCGCCTCTGCCTTCATGCCCTGGGTCGTAGGGGATGCTCACAGGCCGTCAGTCCTGGCCACAAAGTGGGAAGCGGCAAGGAGTTGTGGAATCCCCGCTGCTCCAGCGTCGCCGTAACGGCCGGGTGTGCGATTCTCCTACGCTCGTCGTAAACGTGCCCCCAGAGCTGCTTCCATCGATGCCGCCAGTTGGGCCAGAGCTCCAGGGTCTTTGAGAAACCACAACGCACTGGTCAGAAATGCTCCTCTTCAGCTAAGAGGAGCCGCCAGCCCGCGGAGGCTCGCGGTGCGTTCTCTCCGACGTAGCGGGTAGAACTCAGATTCAGCGTTTCAGAAAGCGATTTGGCATCATGCACCCAGAGGAGAGAAGCATTCCGCTGTGGATCTTGGTGTTTTCACCTCTGAGATCCTCCTGGAATGGTGGTGGTTTCGCGGGGCGGCTCGGCCGGTTTCTGGTGCGGGCCGACCGCGCCCTTCTTGCCGTGTGCTCACGTGGCCTTCGTGTGTCGGGGGCGGTCCCTGGTGCTCTCCCTCTCCTTGAGGGCACCAGTCCTGTGGGATCAGGGCCCCACCCTTATGACCTATGTGACCTTAATTATCTCCCTATGAGCCCTGCTCTAAATACAGTCACGTTGGGGTGGGTTAGGGCTTCACTGTGGGAATTTGGGGGGAACACAACTTAGTCCCTAGCAGTCATAAATGTAGGAAGATCTTTATGTTCTAAATTTTTGAGGTGGTGTTACTTTTAGTACGATAAAATAGTCTAAAATAGTCTAAATGTCCAGTAGTAAAGAAGACGTGATACAGCCACTGGAAAGATGGGGGGTCCCTGGGTGGATGGAGGGTCCCCGAGTGGACAGAGCATCCCTGGGCGGACGGAGGGTCCCTGGGTGGACAGTGTCCCTGGGTAAACAGAGCATCCCTGGGCAGACAGACGGTCCCTGGGTGGATGGAGTGTCTCTGGGTGGACAGAGCATCCCTGGGCGGACGAGGGTCCCTGGGTGGATGGAGTGTCTCTGGGTGGACAGAGCCATCCCTGGGCAGACAGAGGGTCCCTGGGTGGATGGAGTGTCTCTGGGTGGACAGAGCATCCCTGGGCGGACAGAGGGTCCCTGGGTGGATGGAGTGTCTCTGGGTGGACAGAGCATCCCTGGGCGGACGAGGGTCCCTGGGTGGATGGAGTGTCTCTGGGTGGACAGAGCATCCCTGGGCGGACGAGGGTCCCTGGGTGGATGGAGTGTCTCTGGGGACAGAGCATCCCTGGGCGGACGAGGGTCCCTGGGTGGATGGAGTGTCTCTGGGTGGACAGAGCATCCCTGGGCGGACGAGGGTCCCTGGGTGGACAGTGTCCCTGGGCGGATGGAGGGTCCCCAGGCGGATCACTCTGTGGCCCTTGGGCATGTGTGTGAGAAGGCTGCTGCTCATACCATGTTTAGGGGAAAGGACAGGCCACCCTGCTGTCCTGGGCAGGTTTCAGTGTGCAGATCTCCTTGACTGTGGAAGACGGGAAAGAGCGCTGTCGAAACACGCTCGCTTATTGGGCAGGCTGGGAAGTTCGTTTTTTTCATTTTTACTTATCTTTGTTTTCCAAATGCCCTTTTATAAGCATGTTTTGCTTTTGTAATTGGAAAAGGAGCCAATAGAAATTAAAACACCCGCAGTGTTTTCCAGGACATATGATAAATTGAAGAGCAGAGTTTACATTTCAGCATGGAAAAATGCCAATATCTGGGAAACACTTGTCTTTCTAGTAGGACGGGCTTGTAGTGTTTTTCTGGAAGTCACTTTTTATGTAATGCTACAGGAAGAACTGTGCATTTGGTGAGTTTTCGTGTATTGATTTCAGTAAGTTGAAAATACATTCACAGTAGCCTTGGAAAAGAGACAAGCTTAAAATTTTTCTATAGTTCCTAATGCATTTTTTAAAAAACTTTAAAAAAGAGATATCTTGGGTAAAATCATGCCTTTTTTGCACGTAGTGCTAAGCATTGTGGGCATCAGAAGCCATCACGGGCACGGCGGTCTCTTCTTTGGCCCGTGGCCTCCCCACCACCACGGTTTGTGAGGGGGCCTCCTTGCCCACACCCCCGTGCAGGTGCCCATGGCGTTGCCCAAGTCTGTTGGTGTGTTTCTGCAGAGTGTGGTTTCTCTTCCAGGGAAAGACCTATTTTTATTTATTTTATTTTATTATTTTTCAAGATTATTTTTTTAGTAATCTCTACACCCGGTGTGGGGGTTGAAGTCACAGCCCTGAGGTCAAGTCACACACTCCTCCAACTGAGCCAGCCTGCGCCCCAGGAAGGACCTATTTTTATTTTCAGATTTGTCTTTATTTGAGAAAGAGCGAGTGAGCGCATGGGAGAGCAGGGGCAGGAGTCAAAGGATAGGAATAAGCAGACTCCCCACTGAGCATGGAGCCTGACCCAGGACTTGATCCCACAGCCCTGAGACACGACCTGAGCTGAAATCAGGAGTCGAGCATTCAACCGACTGGGCCAGCCAGGCACCCCATGAAAGACCTATTTTTAAGCCACTGGAGATAAAGCCCAGACAGAGTCTTCCTGCTCTGTGGGCTGCCTGGGTTCTGTTGGCCACACAAGGGCTGTCAGAGACGCTCAGCCAGGCTGACCCAGACCCATCCTAGCTCTGTCCGACTGCCTCTATTCGTCCTGCTTTCTCTGCCTTCCAGAAAGTCCCTTCTATGTCCTAATCGAGACCTCAGGCTCCAGAGCGGGGCACGATGCCGAGAAGCTGAGTGACTTCCTGGACCAGGTGCTGAGCTCCGGCCTGGTGACGGATGGGACCGTGGCCACAGACCAGATGAAACTCAAGGTGCGTGTTTGCTGCTGGGGCCTCCTTGCTTCCCTCGTGCTCAGCTGGTCCAGGATGTCTGCATGCTGCCGCCTGTCCAGCTCGGAGCGCGTGGTGTCTGGACGTGAGCAGGTGTCCTGCCTCTTGGGAAACGTGCTTCTAGGTCCTTGTCGTTATCAGTGGTGTTTTATATGTTATCTTATTTTATCTTATTTTATTTTATTCTTTTCTTTTTAATTCACTTTTCTAAAAAGATTTATTTATTTGAGAGAGTGTGTGAGCGTGAGTCGGAGGGAAGGGTAGAGGGAGAGAGAGAATGTCAAACAGACACCCCGCTGAGTGTGAGCCTGACATGGGGCTCGATCTCACAACCCTGAGATCATGACCTGAGCCGAAATCAAGAGCTGGACACTTAACTGACTGAGCCACCCAGTGGGAGCCACCGTCACCATCGCGGGGGGGCCCGGGGGGTGGGAGCTGCCATCCCCTATCTGTGCTCCGTGGTCCCTGGGGCTATGGTGTGCAGTGTAGCCGGCAGGGGCAGGGTCAAGGGTGGACGCGGGGCTGTATGTGAATCGGGGTGCCCCTGGGCGTGAGTGGGGAGCCGGTGCCAGGCTGGCTTTTACGGTGGACTTGTTGGGTTTCTTGGTCTACCTTATTATTAAACCTCCTTCGTGGTTCTTTCGCGTGTTTGGTAAATATCAAGTGTAAGGAGTTCCATTTGTTGAAGTGTGTCCGACCCCACCTCCAGACGAAGGGCCTCACGCTGCAATCTCATCCTGTTGGGGACTGAGGACCTGACTGTCCCCTGCCCCGCCCCCCGCTCCACTGTCCCCACTGGGTGACCTCACCGCTGGAGGGAGGACTGGGCAGGGGTGTCCCGTGCGTCTCCTGCAGTGTCGCGCGGTCTGTGCCAGCCGGAGGGACGTGGGTAAGTCCTTCACTTCCGGGACGGGCTTGGTGCCATTCTCTGCTGCCAGGACCCATAACCGTGTCTCCACGTCTGTCTCTGTTTCTTCCTAAATACGCTGCGTGTCAGCAGTGGGAGTGAGAGCAGCCCTCGGCCTCGGGGCCGTGAGGACAGAGGCCCCCTGCTGCGTGCCGGCCCGTGCCTGGGCAGCAGCCCCGTCCCCGGCAGAAGGAAAGCCGGCGCTCACGCTTGTGCTGAGAGTGGGCAGGCCGCTCTCCAGGCTCGTCAGCCACAACGAGTCCCGTGAGTCGGCTGCCTGCAGTGGGGTGGCGTGGGGCTGCCACGTGTGCCCACGTGGGTCCCTGCCCGGTCTGGACTGCTGCCTCCACAGCAGCGTTCTCAAACGGCCCCGGAGCACCAGAGCAGCTGGGCTGGCTTCCCTCCTAGATGGGCGTTGCCCTGGTGGGCAGGATGTGGCATGGGGCGGGGGGACATCCCCGAGGTGGCCTTTGAGCAAAGTTGGAGGGAAGCAGGAACAGGTCTCAAGGATATCTTTGCAGGAGCACAAGGGCCCCAAGACGCTTGTGCCTGTCCTGTTCCAGAACATTCTGGAGATGTGGGATGAGCAGAGAGCGTGGGTGGCAGGCAAGGGGAGAGCAGGTCTGTGGCCGTGGTAGGATGTGGCAGATAGGAATGGCCCCACAGTGCTCCAGCTCGGGGTCCAGCTCGGGGTCGGCCAGCTGTGCGGGGTCATTGCTGGCCTGGTTGTGTGAGGAAGGTGGTGGGCGGGAGCTGCTGAAGGTTGGGTGCAGAGAGTCGGGGAGTGGGCACAGAGTGACCTCGCAGTGACCCCGAAAGTGGATGAGAGACCTGGGGACCAGACACTGGCTGAGGCCGTGGTGGTTACGGGCTGTTGCTCTTCTTTCGGGGGCGGTCCTGGCACTGTGGTCATGGGGAAAGCAGGACGAACAGTCCTTTCCGCGTAGACATTTGGCCGTAAGGGTTCCTGAATTAGGGGACATGTGGAGGGCGGGACGGGCCAGCCCCACAGCAGAGTGGTGGCGCATTGGGCACCGTTTCCTCTGCTCCGTGACCAGGACTGCGAGTGTCCACTGTGACCAGTCAGGCAGCCAAGCCAGTAAGCCACGGACGGCTCTGTCTGGAAGGGCAGTGATGCGGTGCTCCCCCCACTCCCCAGACCCCCTCAGCCTCACCCCCACCTCTCGTTCCTGCACCAGCTGCCAGCTCCCCCGTGCCCCCGCAGCCCGCGCGTGTCTCGGGCAGTCCAGGGCCCAGCGGCCCGTCCCCTCTGTCTGCAGTATTTTCCCTGCCTGAGCCCTGACCAGCCTCTCCCAACTGTGCCACCTGGAGTGTCCTCCGTCCTCCTGGAGAGGGGCCCTCGGTGTGTCCTGGGGCGAGCCATGGCCGCATTCTGGGGCCTTGTCCAGTACGGACTCTCGGATCAGAGACCCATGCTTGTCACAACACAACGTTGCTATCACCTGGAAAGTTCCCCGGTGACCTTCCTGCTCACCCCAGGCCACCAGCGTTCTAACCGCCGTCAGCACAGACAGCCTTTGCGGTGCCCCCTTTGACTTGGTCTGTTTTCTGTCTGTCCTAGGCGCTGTGGGCCCTGAGGGAGAGGATCTCGGAGGCGCTGAGCCGGGACGGCTACGTGTACAAATACGACCTCTCCCTGCCCACCGAGAGGCTCTATGACCTTGTGCCCGACCTGCGTGCCCGCCTTGGCTCGCGGGCCAAGCACGTGGTGGGCTATGGCCATTTGGGTGAGCTGTTGTGGGGTCGGGCGGTGATGGGGGGGTCCTCATCGTCTTCACGGTTCTTCGGGTGTTTTGGAAACAGTCTGTGTTTGGCCGGCTGCCCCGGTGCACCTTGCTCAGCCTGGCCTGTGGTAACCCTGACAGGCTCCCTCCTGCTCCCCCTCGCCAGGTGCAAGCATTTGAAAACTAGTTTCAGATCATTCTTTTTTTGCAGAAAAATCAAGCTTTATGTTTTAAGTGATTAATTCTTTGGAAGAGAACGTTTCTCCCTCTCAGTTCTTGGCAGCCCTTGGAACGGGCATCTGAAAGCCGTGTGTACAGGGGGGCGCCGGACCCCATGCCCGTAGCCTCCGCCAGCCTGTCTGTATGAGGGGGTTCAGGTGCTCCCTCCTGCAGATGGGGGAAGATCTGGAGAAATGGGGTGAGGGGCTTGGCACAGGCATACCCTGTTCTGGCATCTCTGAACACTTGTCGTCACGACAGTTCTCACGGGTGGTTTTCCCGTGAGCAGGCTCTGCGAGCGGCGCGTCCGGGATGCTTGGTGTGTGACAGTGACCCCCAGGGTGGGGGGGACGTGGGAGGTTGTCCGGCATCGAGGACGGTGAGGACGGTCCGTGGCTTGGGGCACCCGCTGTCTGCACCCCAAATAGTGCTGTCCACGCGGATTAGACTCTCCCCCGTGAAGAACGATGTTTGAAATTTGGAGAAGGGGGTAGGAGAGTGTGTGACTGAGATGGGGAGATTTCTTCAGGACGACACGGGAGGCAGAACCCTGGGAGGAGGGTGCCAACTTGTACTATGTTAAAGTAAAAACTGTCAGACAATCTGAACGGGACGTTGGCGGGCAGAGATGCGGGGCTCCCGAGCCCAGCGTTGGGGAGGAAGCCTGGTGTGGCTTCTGGGGGGCCCACCTGAGCAGGGGTGGAGGATGGGTATCTTCACCCAGGGCCGTGGGTGTGGAGCTGGAGACCGCGGGCCGGTCTTCCTCCTCGGGGGGCACTGAGTGCAGCGTCCCCCTGGCCAGGGTGGAGCCAGGGCCCCTACTCTGCGCGTCGAGAGCTGCTTTGGCATCTGGTGGTGTGACCCGGGCCAGTTTCCCTGTGGTCAGCGGGGCCGTTCCTGCCAGGCCGCCTTCTGCAGGGGGGCTGTGGTCCTGGGGTTGCCCAGGTCGGCCATGTCCTCTGCGTCTTGTTCAGTCTGCGTGCCTGTGTTCTGTGCAGGGTTTTCCCGGCCTTGTCCTGGGCTGTACTGTCCTGTAAGTCCCTTCCTTCCCTGTGTCCGTGCTGGACGCCGGCTTCACCCCACAGCTGCGTGGCGGCGGTCTCTCCCTTGGGCACCGAGGGGTCTGACTGGTTAGCCTTGCTGCCTCCTTGGCCGTCTGGGGGGAGCTGTGGTGAAGATTTGGGGCCGACGGGTTTGTGTGTTGGGCGGCAGGGGGCTGACCACAGGCCAGTTTCTTCCGTAGCTGCGGGCTGTCCGAGCTGCCTGGGTTGGTTTCTGTCATTGTCTTTTCTGGGAGCTCGTCCACTTCTTGTAAAATCTCGCACGCATTGGCACGGAGTTAGTTGTCCCTCGTGCTCTCGTTCCTGCATCACGTCGGCATTTGTGGGGCGGCCCCTTTCGGTCCCGACTGGGTCTGTTCCTCTTGTCTTTCTTCGTTGCGTCTGTGGCGTGCTCGTGGATCCTACATTCCCTCCCAGGAACGGGCGCTCGGCTCCGCTGCTCTTTGCTTTCTTTCTCGTTTTGTGTTATCACCGCTGTCCTCACTGTTCGTGTCTTCTCCACGGTCAGCTGCGTCCTGCAGCGCCTCTAACCTCGGGAGTGTTCAGGGCTTCCAGCCTCTCTGCTCTGTCGCGGGCGTTAGATTCCCCCCAGTACCAGTCTCACCGACCCCACCGTGGCTCTTGTTAAATAGTGTCCCTGTGTGCCACCTCGTCAGAGCCCGCCTGAGCTGCGAGGGGCCCTGTGAGGCCAGCACGGCCATATGGTCACTCTGGCCCAGGTGTCCTCACGTCTGTGCACTCAGCCGGAGGGCGTGCGGGGGAGCCGGCGTCTGGCACTTTGCGCCGCCCGCTGGGCTTCTGGGCTCCTGGCCCCCAGGCTGCCGGCTGTCCTTGCCGTCTGCTGCCTTTTGGTTTCTGTGCTGTCTGCCACCCTGACCTTAGCCCCGGGCTCCGGGGAGGGGACGGGGCGGAGGGTGAGGCCAGCCTGCCTCGGCTGCCGAGAGCCCCCGCCATGGGCGCTGCCGCCGGCGTCCCTGCTGCGACCCCACATGTTCTGACACACACTTATCCCACCGTTTCTGACTCCCACTCTCGTCTCTCTGACCCATCAGGCAGAAACGTGAATTTCCAAACTTACAGGAGTTTCTAGCTGTTTTTAAAACTGCTGGTTTGTTTCTTGCATCGTTGCCGGAGAGCCGAGTCTTGGTCCCACCTGCGTGTTCCACTCGGTCGGTTTTCCTAGCGATTCACGAGTCCTTGCAGAGAACGTGCTGTGTGTGGTCTGGGGCGCCAGCGTGCGCACAGACCCCCCGGCTCTGCACTCGCCGTCTGAGCGGTGCGTCCCGCGGGCCCTGGCTACTGAGCGGCGGTCAGAAGGCCGCACGGCGGCGACCTGCTGCTCCCTTCTCCCGTGGCTCGGTCGGCCTTGAGGACGGCAGGTCACACCAGTCCTTTCGTTTCGGACTCTCTCAGCGTGACAGACTCTTCTGACCACTGGACTTGCTCTGGCCTTGGATCCGGTCACACCGGTTTCCTTGTGTTTAGTGTTTTCCTGAGATGTGGCTTTCCTATCCGTTACTTTCAACCGTTTTTCGTTCTCACGGCTTGGACGTGTCTTTCGTAGCCGGCATGCAGGTGGGGTTTGTCATGCGGTTGGTCATCCGTTGTCCCTATTTTTTATTTACTTAAAAATATATTTTATTTAGTTATTTGAGAGAGAGAGCGTGTGCATGAGCTGGGGGAGGGGCAGAGGGAGAAGCAGACTCCCTGCTGAGCAGGGAGTTTGACGCGGGACTGGATGCGGGACAGGACGTGGGACCGATCCGGGAACCTGGGGGCATGATCTGAGCGGAAGGCGGAGGCTCACCGGCTGAGCCCCCCCGGCACCCCTCCTGGAGCGTATTTTGTTCTCTCTCCCGCCCCCCGTAGCGGAGCCGGTGTTACTGTTCTACGTGGCCAGTGTTGGCCGAGGCAGCCACGCCTGCTGTCCGTCTCTGTTCTGGTGTTGCGGCCTCTGCCCGAGTCTCAGCCTCGTTGCCTGTGGAGGGACAGGAGGTGACGGAGCCTCACAGACTTCGTTCGCCCAGCACCATGTTATTTCTCTTGCTCGGTTTCTCCCGTGGATTGAACACGTCCGCGGTGGCAATTCCTCCTGTGTGCGGGGTGAGGGCGACCTGCCATCTGCCGACTGGCGCTGTTGCTGTCGGCAGCGATCTGGCTTTTCTTCTCCTCCTTTGTCTTTGGGGTTCTCTCCTGTCGCCGGTATGTCTGGGTGAGTGTTTGCGTGTCTGCCTGGGCGCGGTTGGGCTGCGGTGGTGGAGACGTCTCTGCCCTTCTGTCCCCAGGTGTCTCTGCCCATCCCCCCACCAATCTTCCTGGAGCCACAGCCCAGCTGCTCCCTGTCTGCCATCCCTGCTGCTGGGCTCTGACTCCGCGCTGCGTTCAGATCACGTGTTTGATTTCTCTTCCACGTCATTCATCTCTTGCTGTGAGTAACGCGCATCAAAACCTGTTTGTTGACTTTGACCTTTCGGTGATTGGTAGTTTCCTTTTCTAGGATGTTGGTTGAGATACTTAAGAAACTCGCTTAATCAGTGTCTTATCTTCTTTATCTGTTATTTCTGTAAACTATGAAACATCTGTGTTCTGTTTCTGGAAATTACAGGATCTGAAGCCTTTTGAGTCAGGTTTGCTGGCTCCTGGTCGTGGTCGCCGCTTCTCTGGTGTGGTGGAGTTTTTGGTGTGGGCTCATGTATCTCAGGGCTTTGTCTGTGGGGATGACTTGAGGCCTGGTCGGAGGTGGTTTGTTTGTGCAGGGGGTGTGAGTGGGAGCATGGACCGGGGTCCCCCGGCTGGAACCTCTCCCATCTTCACATTCTCAGCTCGGGGTCTGTGGGACCGCCGAGGCAGCAGGAATTCTGGCTGTGCCAGTCTGGCCGATGGTGTGCAGGTCCCTCCGTGGGGGTTTGGAGCCTCTGCCCTCAGGGTAGCAGTGGGACCACCCTGGTGGAAGAGGGTTCCCTCTTGTGTTCCCTACATCTGACAGACCTGGAGGAAGGTGGTTCAGGAGAAGCTCGAGGTCACCAGGTCAGAGGCCCCAGGCCTGCCCCCTGTGTTGCCCTGGGGTTGGCTCTGTTTGTTCCAGCCTCTAGGAGCCCCTCCTGCTGGCTAAGGAGGCTCTCTGCCCCTCAGGGCATGTGAAGCTGTCTTCAGAGGCTGCCTTGGGCACTGCTGGGAGGTGTGGGTCTGGTGAGAGCCTTGGGTGTGGTCTGAGCCCAGGGCTCTCACTGGCTGGGTGGATGGTCAGTCACTGTGAGCTGGGAGCCCTCAGAGGGGGCCATGCAGGTAGAGGAGGACTTAGAGTGGTCACCAACAGGCCTCTTCTGTCACTGCGGGCCAGTGACCAGTGGTACGAGGCACGGAACCAGCCGTGAGGGCAGGGCAGGACTGGGGGCTGTCAGGGAGGGGGTCTCAGCCTGCCCAGCCTGACCCAGGGGTCCCTGTCCCTGCAGGGGATGGTAACCTGCACCTCAATGTGACGTCAGAGGCTTTCAGCCCGTCGCTGCTGGATGCCCTGGAACCCTATGTGTATGAGTGGACAGCCGGGCAGCGGGGCAGCGTCAGCGCCGAGCACGGCCTGGGCTTCAAGAAGAGGGGCGTCCTCGGCTACAGCAAGCCGCCTGAGGCCCTGAGGCTCATGCAACAGCTCAAGGCCCTCCTGGACCCCAAGGGCATCCTGAACCCCTACAAGACGCTGCCTGCCCAGGCCTGACAGGGAGACGCAGGAGGAGCCTTGGTCCGACCCTGTTTTTGCCTGCGGCGGTGGGCCTGCAGGGTTGGCGTGAACTCGGCGGGACTCCGCCCGGTGGAGCAGCACCGGGTGGGGTGGTCCAGCCACCAGTTGGAGGGGCCAGAGCCAGCCCCCGGGCAGGATTCTTCCTGGCTGCTCTGCCAGTCCTGTTGGGCCAGCAGAGCGGAGAGCTGCCGGTGCCACCCGGTCTGCTCTCTCAGCCTGTGCGCAGGCACCGTCCACCGCTCTGCAGACTGGGAGAGGGCCTCCTGCTGCACGTCCCGGGTGGTCCTGGTGGGCAAGCAGTTCTGTCCACTCTGGGGACCAGGCAGGCCACATTCCGCTCTGCTTGTGGGCTGCAGCTGTGGGAGGGGGCGTGGGTGGTCCTGTCACTGTGTCCCCCGTGCCGTGCACGTCCCCGGCAGAGGTGATGAGCTCCGTGGGACAGTGTGGAGTCCGTCTCGGAGCTCTGACCAGCAGCCTCGGTCACCGGCGGCTTTGTGGATGACCGGCGCCGCATTTCAGCGAGAGCGACAGGGATGGTCTCCACCCTGGAAGGCATCGTTCCCCCATTTTCTGGAAGCGCCATCCGTCGGGGAGACAGTTGTCAGAGGTTGGTCGCTAATGGCTCAGCCTGGCGGTTTGTTGTGATGCGTCCGCGGAGCTGCGTCTGCTTCTGTATCCAACACCGCGAGCCCAGGGTGAGAAGCCCCGACGGACACGAGTGCGTGTTGACCGCGGGCGGGCTCGGAGCACACGCTGCACCCTAACCCGCTCCTGAGGCTGTGCAGAAGGTCTGCACGTTGGACACGTTTTCTCTTTCTGGCTTTCACGAACTTCCAGTAAAATGGGAATTAATCACAACACTGTCCTTGCTTCTGTTACTAGAAAAATCTTGTGAAGCCTGTGGTGAGGGGCCTGCGTGTGCCTTGTTCCCCCATATTGAGGGCCAACACCGTGACTCCAGGCCTGACCCCTTCCCCTGTCCCCACCGCCTGCCGAGTGACTGAAAACCCCATGGGCTTGGCGTCCCGTGGGTTTCTTAGAGCTGTGGGAGGTGGTTCGTGTTGGTGTCGTGCGGTGGGGGCGTTGAGGCTGCAAGGTGACTGTCAGCGAGAGTCGGATGACTCAGCGAGTTTACTGTGCAGAATGAAAACAATGCATGAAGTATTGAAAGGCTTAAGATTTTAGGTGTTTTCTGCTAGAGTGGGGATGGGGCTTTAAGAAGGTGGCCCAGTGACTGGGGCTCATAGGGAGCAGGTGGCAGGAGGAACCTCCATTTCCCTAGAGGATGAATGGGTCCCCCAAATGTCATGTGAAGTGGCCCACTCCTGGGGCTCACCCTGCAGAATCTACCTGCACACACACACGTGTGCACACAGTATACGCAGTCGTACATAGATGTAGCACACACATACCGCACACGTATGGCACACACGTGTGTACACGCAGTACATGCAGTCCGTGCACACATGTACCCCACACGTATGGCACACACCGTGTGTACACGCAGTACATGCAGTCCGTGCACACATGTACCCCACACGTATGGCACACATGTGTGTACACGCAGTACATGCAGTCCGTGCACATATGTACCGCACGTATGGCACACACGTGTGTACACGCAGTACATGCAGTCCGTGCACACATGTACCCCACACGTATGGCACACACGTGTATACACGCAGTACATGCAGTCCGTGCACACATGTACCCCACACGTATGGTACACACATGCACACACAGTCTGTGCATAGATGTAGCACACATACGGTGCACACACACGTGCACACTCAGTACACACGGTCCATGCATCGATGTCGCATACACGTCTGGTGTGCACATACGCACGGGCACACACAGCGTGGCCAGTCTCTTCTCTGTTCCCAGCTGCCCCCTCCTGTTCTCTGCCAGGATTTAAAAAGGTTCCCTTCCCCGCCGGTGGCCTTGTGTGGGTTCTGGAGCCTGACTGGGCCTGGTGCCCTGGGCCACTCCAGCTGTGGGGTTGCCCCTCCTGCCTTGCTGGCCCTAAGAGCCAGCTCTGTCCCTGTGACCATGGTCACTGTTCCGCTGCCCCTGGCTGGGTGCCCATGGGCAGCCCGAGGCATCCACCGCGCAAGACAGACCCCGTGGGTGCTCGACAGCACAACAGAGCTGCCTGAGGTCTGGGCAGCTCTCTGCTCCGTCTGTCCTCATTCTTCCAGGGTCAGCAGGTGGCCCCTGGTGCTCAGCCTCTGACCCTCTGAAGCTGGGTTTGAAGTTGGCGTTTTTCTCCCGGTTTCTGGGTTGGAGGTGGCTGCCCTTCCTGGCAGCCTGGGAAGAGGAGGTGACAGTGACTGGGCTGCAGGAGAGACACGTGCCAGGCATTTCCTGCCGGTGTGACCCCAAAGATGGTGGGCATGACCAATGTGGGGCCTCTTGCCCCGCCAGCTACCAGGCCTTTGCTCCTGGGGCTCCGGCAGCAGGGACAGACATGCTGTCTGCTGTCCTACAGTTTGTCTCTTGGGCCCCTCTGTGCCATCTCAAGGTCCATGTGTCTTAGAGTCAGCAGAACACAGCACAGTCTGGCAAAGCGGAACGTGGGACAGGGGCTTGCTGGTCAGACTCGTATTTATGACGATAAACATGTGCTCCACCAGGCAGGGGTCTGGAATTTTCACACACCCAGGAAACCCGTGAAAGGAGCTCGCAGGAGAGTCTGATGAAGCCCCATTGTGTCCAGGTGGATGATGTGTGTGTCCAGGTCTGCGGGTCGACACAGACTCAAAGGGACAAGGTCCTGTTCTGTCTAGACAGCGCCCCAGACCCACAGAGTGCCGGCCCCATGCTTTCATGCCTGCGGAGAACAGGCTCTCCGGCGGCCGTGGGCCATCATGAGTCCCGGTGGGGTGCCCGTCCAAAAGCAGTGAATTCCACGCCATCCTGCCCCTCACGGGCACGTGGCCACACCAAACATTATGTGAAAAGAGACAGGAAGCCGGGCTGTCAGGAACGTCAACACCGCACAGCCCGTCTCCAGACCCAATCCCAGCTCCTCCCGGGAGCAGCTCTGCGCCAGGTGGGGCTTTCTGCGGTGGATAATCTCCAAAAGCTCCGGGAGGAGTTGACGGGGCTGTTGTGGCTGGATTAGGAAAAGCTTATGATCTTCGCTTTAAAACCTCCAAGCCCTTGAAACGCGAGACGAGGTTATACAATAGAGGGGCCCGTGCCCCCACCACTCCTGGCCGGTGCCCGCCAGGCCCCCCCGTTGGAGGGGCCCAGGGCCCGGTGAGGAAGAAGCCCCAGCCAGGCGACCGAGCTGCTGGGTGAGGGAGGGAGGGAGCGGGCCCGGTGGTCTCAGCCCAGGGAGCTGATTGTTGGGGAACGCTGGGGAACCAGGAGGCTGCCTGCCCCTCAACCCCAGGGACGTGGCTGGGGGCTGGGCAGCCCTCCTCAGGCGCGCAGGGAGCAGAGTCCTCAGGGGAGCTGGCTTCCTGGAAGCTCAGAGCTGTGGAGTCTGACAATTGTGGACCCTGAGGGTTCGGATGAAGGGTTTGGGGTCATGTGGCCCCGCAGGGCCCCTGAGGGCGTCCATCAGGGTGCTGCCCGTGGAGGGGAAGAGGTGACAGGCTGCAGGACACTGTGCCCACTGACCAGTGACCGTGCTCATGCTGGACATAGTCTCAAGCCTGACCCTCACGGGGACTGGGGGTACACTCAGCAGTGTGTACCCCCAGTACACATCCCCCACCCCGCTCCTGTCTAGTATACCACCTGTCAGCCTAGGCTTGAGGCCCTTTGGACCTCAGAGGTTGGGGAGAGCAGGCTGGGTCTTGTCCTGCCAAAGGTTCAGGCCCCAAACGCCAGCTGGGTGGTGGGGACATGGCCTGCTCCCTGGAGGAGTGTGCTGGGTGGACCCCCCCCCCCCCCCCCCCCCCCCCCCCCCCCCCCCCCCCCCCNCACAGTGGCCTCTGGGCAAGCCCTCCCATGGGTGTTGGCGTATCCTACCCCCTGCCCTGGGGGACCAGAGTCACTAAAGTTTCTAGAACAGCTCCCGGGCAGGGGTGTGTGAGTAGGGAGCTTCCTGGGTAGGTTAGGTCTGGCTCCTGGCTCCCCTCCCTGCTGGCTCTGGTCCATGGGCATCAAAGTATGAGCTCCATGGGACAGTAGCCCAGTCAGCTCACGTCCCCTCATTTCGGGGCGGAGCGTGCAGGGCCCAGAGCTGCTTCCAGGTGCTGTGTCCGTGGGCCCTTGGACAGCAAGGGTGGGTCCGAGGGGGTGCGCAGGCAGGAGGGCTGGGACCTGTCTGACCTGGCTGCGTGAGTTTTCTTTTGCCCTTGGCCCCAGAAGCAGAGAAGTCGGGGGAAGTGCCTCTTCCCCGGGGTCTGGTCATGCTCCTGACTCAGGCCCCAGGGAGAAGTTCACGCATGTGGTTCAAAGCCAGGGCCCTGAGGGCCTGCTCAGTGGATACTAGCAGGCAGTTGGTCAGCTGGCAGAGGTCCTGGCACTGCCTCCCCTGAGCCCTGGGCCAGCAAGAAGGGTGCACCTCCACGTCTGTCCATCCCCTGCAGGACCGGGCCGCATGCCCAGCACAGGAGCAGGGCCAGAGGGCCGGAGCAGGGCCACGCTGCTGGGGGCACCCTGCCCGTGCTAGACGGCCCCTCCCATGAGGCAGACCGGGGCAGCATGGAAGTGACTTTTGGGCCCTCCAGGTGTGGCTCTGCAACTGCTCCCAGCATCCCCTGGAATCCTCTTCCTGTGGGTAAGCTAGAGCCCCGTGGACCCTGCTCTCATGGGGACTCCGGGCCATGGCCCATGCACCACGATGGTTCCTTCCCCCTGTCCTGGGGCTGGGCCGCCGAGGCTCCACGTCACGTTGCTTTGTCCTGTTCTGCTCCCCCGGCGCCAGTCTGACCTGGGGGGGTGCAGCGAATGGCCCTGAGCCTCAGCCCACTCCTCCTGCTGGGATTCAGGGGGGAGGGACCCCCACTGCCGTGCTGTGCCCCTGGGTCCCAGTGTCTGTAAGTGCAGGGATCAGAGAGTGACTCCCGGCTGGCTCCTGGCTGGTGGCTGGGTGGAAAGGCAGTGTCCCCCCTAAAGGTGGAGCAGGGAGGCCCCCCCATGACTTCCCAGAGGGCAGGATATGGAGGCCGCACGATGCGTCCAGGTGGACAGTTGTCTGCCACCTGCCCTCGCAATCATGACTTTGGGCTGCAGGCATGGGTAAGCAGGGAAGGGAGGCAGTGGGGCGTCTCTGGAGGCCCACATCCACTCTGCCCTCTGGGCCACCCCTGAACAGCCTGTGGTGGGTGATGTGGCAGTCCCCCATCCAGGGCCCTCCTTGAATGGATGCTGGGGCTTGTGTGTGCATCACTGGTGGGGGGCAGCAGGACCCCCTCAGATTGGCCATCCCCGCCCTGGCCACTGGGCTGCCCCCAGTCCTGCCTGTGGGGTTGCCCGGCCACAGGGCACAGGGAGCTATCGCCCCACGTGGGGGCCTTTGTGGGGACTGGACAAGAAGCCCACTGTCCTCTCACTGAGCTTGCCATCTTGATAGGGGTGTCCCAGGGTGGTACCAAGGTCCCTTGTCTGCCCCATCCCACCTCCGGGCCTTGGAGGGTCGAAGAAAGGGTCATCCAGCCAGGTCTCCCAAGGTCAGAGTCTCGTGCTCCTGCTGTGGGGTGGGGTCGCACCCTGGCAATGTGTCCTGCCCGGCCTGCGCCCCCAGGGTGGCTCCCATGGGCGTCTCCTGTCCCGGAGCCCCTGCCTTCCCCACCCCGTGGTCAGTCCTTGCCCTGTCCTCCCCAAGCTCAGCTGCACCTGACAGCACCCCCCATCCCTCACTCTCTTCCCACCCCTCTTCAGCCTGCCAGTCCCTGGTGGCCAAGACCTGGCCTCCACCCTGCAGGGCCCTCCTGGGGCTTGTGGCTTCAGACACCAGGTGCCTCCAGCCGCATCGCCGCTGGACCCTGAGCCCAGCCTGTCAGTGCCCGGGCCACGGCTGGGCCAGGCCTTCAGGACTGGCGGCTCCGTGGTTTCTCCGGTCACTCGGATGGAGCTGATGCCTCTCATGGGGCTTGGCACAGTGGCCTCATCACCGCGTGTCAGAGAATCTGGCCTCATGAGGCGCAGCCGATGCCCACCGGCGTGCTGGGTGACCGTCAGGGACACAGAAACAGCACGTGAGGAGGAAGGGGGTCGTTTACAGCAACGACATAATCTGAGGCCCTGGCAGGTAGGGCAAGTGGGGTCTCCGTGCTGGAGAGTCCTGGCCCTGTGCCCACACTGGGGGCTCCTTTCCATGTCTAAGTGGACAGACGGCTGCCCTCAGCCAGCCAGAGGGTTCTTTCCCTGACGGGGGCCGGGGCCCTGCTGACCTGCGTGGACACTTTGAAGCTCTAGTGATGGCTGTCTGCTCTGGTTTATCGGCCCCACCGTGGCCCTTCCTGGGTGGCCGGGCATCCCCGCCCGCAGAGGGGTGACCCCAGGGAAGCAGAGGGGACCCTGCACCGTAGGAAGTACCGGGCATCTCTGGACTGGGCTCCCAGGTGTGGGGAGGGGGCCGCGGACAGCGTGGCCAGGACTGTATGGGGACCCTCAGGGACAGAGGGGAGAAAGGCCCGCAGTCTGTCCAGGGCCTGGGGCCAGGCCCCTCCATCTATGAGCACCCTTCCTGGGGCCACAGGAGGGTCACGGGCCACCTGGTCTCCAGTGACATCTGTCACCGGGGTTGGAGCTGGGAGTGGTGCACAGGTTGTCCCACGGATCACCCCCCGCCCAGGAGGGGCCCCTGTGGGGGAGCTGCTCCCCACCCCTGCGTCGGCCGTGGCTTCGTGGTGGCCCTACACCCTTCCCCTTGACCTTGGGCTTGGCCATGTGGTTTTCCGGGTCATGAGATCTAGGGTCTGGGTTGCAGTGGGGGCATGAGCTGTGCTCTTGGCCTCCCTGTGGCCCTCGTGGAAGAGAGCTGTCTCGGTGGCTGCTCGGGCCCAGAGCAAAGCCCCAGTCCCTCAGACCCACGAGCACGGGGACAGGCGCTGGCTCCAGCTCCCCAAAGACCCCTCCTGAACCCGGTGGGGGTGGAAACAGGCCTCATCCTTCCCCCCACCTCAAGTCGTTGAGGGTGGTCCTGGGGGTGCAGACTCCCTGCCCTCTGAGCTGGACCCAGGAGCTCCTGTGTGATGCTGTGTGGTGGCGAGATGCTCCCGCCGGCCGGCCCAGGGGATGGACGTCCCGGTGCCAGATGCATGGAGGGTCCCGAGCCTGGCCTCCGCCCACGGCACCCTTCTCCTCCTTGAAGCCCCTGGCCCACCCGGCTTATTTCTAATGCACCCACCGTGCCAGCCGCTGGCCAGGATGCCCGCTGTGGTGAGGGGCCTCCTCTGAGTGCCGCCTCATTTGCTCTCAGGGGTTTTTGCCCTTTTCTGATGGACTTAACGCTTGGGTGAGGGCTGCAGACATTTCCCCGTCTGTCCTTTGTCTTTGAAGTGTGTTTACTTATTTCCCGAAGAAAGAAATGAGCTTGGTGCAGTAAGATTTGCTCATATTTCTCTCTTGCATTTCAATGTCCTTTTTCTAAAGTTCTTTTCCATCCCAAGATGTAACAAACAGGTTAACTTTCTCCTAGCTTAAAGCAAGCTTTGAGGAAGCAAAGGAGGAGAACAGGTCCTGAATTTGATCCCACGCTTCCCTCACCCGTCCTCCGAGGGGTCGCCTCACCCTCAGCCCTCACCTCATGTACGGATATCCCCACATCATCCTGAGCTCTGGATCAGAGGCCCTCGAAGCTGCCCACAGCTCTGCAGCCCGCCCTGGGCTGGCCGACCCCGGGAGCAGGTGGGAGCCTGGGGGGTGAGCCCAGAGGGGAGACTCTCCGTGTCAGCCGGGCCCAGGGAAAGTCTGGTTCTTCCTGAGAACCGACGCCTAAGCTATCCAACTGGGGTGGAGGGTGTGTCCTGGCACCTGAAGACGTAGGCCAGCTCCCCCGGGAGTAAAGTTCATGCTCTGCCAGGCGCTTGTGCCCGGGGGCGAGAGCTGGCTCCCTCTGCCTGGACCACCAGCTGCCCAGCGCCGTCGCTGTCGCCGCGAGCCCTGGCCAGCATGCCGCCCTTGCCAGAGTGCACACAGAGGTAAGCTGGGGGGCGCTGGGTCAGCACAGAGACACAAAGCACGTCTTTAATTCCTGGCTAGTCTGAGGATCTGGTGGGAAGAACCCGTTCTGTGTCTTTAAAAGGAAGTCTCCAGATCTGGGGNCCCAGGGAAAGTCTGGTTCTTCCTGAGAACCGACGCCTAAGCTATCCAACTGGGGTGGAGGGTGTGTCCTGGCACCTGAAGACGTAGGCCAGCTCCCCCGGGAGTAAAGTTCATGCTCTGCCAGGCGCTTGTGCCCGGGGGCGAGAGCTGGCTCCCTCTGCCTGGACCACCAGCTGCCCAGCGCCGTCGCTGTCGCCGCGAGCCCTGGCCAGCATGCCGCCCTTGCCAGAGTGCACACAGAGGTAAGCTGGGGGGCGCTGGGTCAGCACAGAGACACAAAGCATGTCTTTAATTCCTGGCTAGTCTGAGGATCTGGTGGGAAGAACCCGTTCTGTGTCTTTAAAAGGAAGTCTTCAGATCTGGGGTTATTTCTCTCTCATGCTGCCCAAACTTGCCGTGCTGGGGCTTCATTTCAGACAGTGACCCCCTCCCTGCCCTCCCAGGCCCAGCCCTGGTCCTGGGCCTCGGAGAGGATGTGGGCTCAGGGCCAAGGGGACGACAGTTTGGTGTCTGGGCTTAAGGCCTGGGTGGGCGGCCGCTGGGGGCCCGGGATCTCCGGGCTGTGTTCCTGTGGTTCCCGTGCCATGGCCAAGTCCCCGTGTTTGCAGCAGGGGCTTCTCGGCCTCAGCGGAGTCCCCAGCCTGAGCCCCTGACCCTTCAGGCCG
>NC_048219.1:199656938-199681449 GCF_002007445.2 Ailuropoda melanoleuca
CCCAGGGAAAGTCTGGTTCTTCCTGAGAACCGACGCCTAAGCTATCCAACTGGGGTGGAGGGTGTGTCCTGGCACCTGAAGACGTAGGCCAGCTCCCCCGGGAGTAAAGTTCATGCTCTGCCAGGCGCTTGTGCCCGGGGGCGAGAGCTGGCTCCCTCTGCCTGGACCACCAGCTGCCCAGCGCCGTCGCTGTCGCCGCGAGCCCTGGCCAGCATGCCGCCCTTGCCAGAGTGCACACAGAGGTAAGCTGGGGGGCGCTGGGTCAGCACAGAGACACAAAGCACGTCTTTAATTCCTGGCTAGTCTGAGGATCTGGTGGGAAGAACCCGTTCTGTGTCTTTAAAAGGAAGTCTCCAGATCTGGGGTTATTTCTCTCTCATGCTGCCCAAACTTGCCGTGCTGGGGCTTCATTTCAGACAGTGACCCCTCCCTGCCCTCCCAGGCCCAGCCCTGGTCCTGGGCCTCGGAGAGGATGTGGGCTCAGGGCCAAGGGGACGACAGTTTGGTGTCTGGGCTTAAGGCCTGGGTGGGCGGCCGCTGGGGGCCCGGGATCTCCGGGCTGTGTTCCTGTGGTTCCCGTGCCATGGCCAAGTCCCCGTGTTTGCAGCAGGGGCTTCTCGGCCTCAGCGGAGTCCCCAGCCTGAGCCCCTGACCCTTCAGGCCGGTTACCTGCGAGTGTGTGTGTGATGTTAGGGTGCTCGTTGGGGGTCCGAGGGACCTGGAGCAAGGCCCCTTGACAGGGCCCAGGTGCCTGGCCCTGCCGGCTCTGGGTCGTAAGCGCTGTTTCCTCTTGTATACACACAAGAAATTGGAGTTTTGGACACAGTTTAGGTGTGGAGGGGAGGTGGGTGTGTCTGGAAATGCTTTGCATTTTCCTTCCCTGTCTCATCCCACATGTTTTGCGGAGAAGCCAGGGCCTCTGGGTGCCCTCCCTGTGGGCCCCAGGCTTGGGCAAGACCAACCTTTTTGAAGACGTGACTGCCTTCCTCGGGTGAGGATGGGGTCACCCAGGAGCCAGCCGAGAGGGGAAGGGTCTGGTGTCCCCCTTCCGGGGATGTGGATGGGTTCACCACGCTGTGAGGAGACATGGAGGCTGGGGAGGAATTGCTTTGTTAGCTGGAGGCCAAGCCTGGGTCCCACGGGCTGCCTGGGCCTCTGGTGACATGGAAGGCGAGGGGACCCAGGGGGAGCCCCAGGAAGCAGGTCACCTGGTTAGCCCTACCAAAGGTGACTGTTCCGACACAGGGTTAGGGCTGCAGCTGCTCCACGTGTCCCAGGCTCCCCGGTTTGGCTCAAAGCCCCAGGAGAAAGGGGCTGCCTGGGTCGTTGTGGCCACATTCACTTACTATCCCCACAACCTAAGAGGCACGATCCATCCAGAACCTCTTGTTTATTTTCCTCGAATTGTGCAAACGTTTGGAGGCTCTTCCCGTGTAGGCCAGTGTGCTTGGCTGGTTGACAGGCGGATTGAGCCACGGCCCTGAGGACAGGGTGGGACAGTCCCAGGCGGGCCTGGCCAGGTGGGTACACAGATGCCCTGGGCACAGGGAGGGGACAACCCTGGGCAGATGCGGCCGCGTGGCTATCCAGTGGCCCTGGGTGGTCCTTGGAGCTGCCTGGAGCAGAGATGAGACCTTCGCCACCAGGGGGTGTGTGGTCTCAGCGAGTCCCTGGATGGTGATGGATCAAGGCACAAACCGTCCTCTGCCTCAAGCGTTGGGGCAACCCCGGACGTGGGCGCCATCCCCAGCACCCTCCTGGTGCTGCCGGGGACCCCGGCCCCAGGTGGCGGGGTCCCTGGACGGCAGAACGGAAGTATCAACGTTCCAAGTCCTGGCCCGGAGAATTTCACTGGGGGCCCCCTGAAAACCTGTGTGTCTGGTTTGAGACTCAGCTCTGTTTCTGGGGACCGAGCAGCCCTAGGAGTGCTGAGCCCTGAGAAGTCCTGCCCGTGGGGCCTGTGTGACCCCAGGTGTGACCCTGTGTGTGACCCTGTGGGTGACCCTGTGGGAGGGATGTGACCCATAGGGGCTGTGGCTCCAGGCGTTGGGGCCAGTTCTAAGAGTAGTGGGGGGACGGTGCAGGGGTAGCTGGGAAGAGTCTACTGGTGCCTGACTGTGGGGGCCGCGAATGGGCTGGACGGAGAGTCAGTGGAGCCTGGAGGGAGGGTGCTGAGAGCGGGAGCCAGGACGCTGCCCCCAGTCTGTGGTCTGGTGGGGTTAGTGCTGTCAGGAGCCACCAGTGCTCCTGGGAAAAGCCTGGCTCCTGCCTGAAACCTGTCCTGGAGCCCAGCTCCCATCCTCCCCACCTCAGTAAGTGTGCTGGCCTGTGTGTGGGCGTCCCTGCCTGAGCAGTGCATGGGGGTCCACTGAGCTGGCTGGCTGGGACGCGGTGCCCCCCCCGCCCCGGTGAGGCTGGAAGGTTGGTGCAGGTCTCCTGGAGGCTCTTGCTGTAGGAAGGGGCGTGCCGTGGGGGGCATGTGGGTCTGGGGAGAGTGGACCAAGGAACGAACCATCTGGAAGACACCCTCGCAGGGAGCTCCTGCATGCTCAGGAGCAGTAAGGCCCACGCCTTCCAGAAGGTGCTGTGTTTGGCATCTGACTACAGCTCTGAGATGCAGCCATCCTGAGCTCCTCGGCTAGGGACCCGCGGGGCTCGTCCATCCTGAGCAGGGGTGGGGTGGGAGGAGGGTGGAGGTCCGAAGACTGTGAGGTGGTGTCCTCCCCACTCCTGGCCCTGGAGGAGGCTTGGCTCCCAGCCTCCTGGCCTGGCACCCCTTGAGGGCTAGGCCAGGTCTGCCCTGGGGCTTCTCAGAGCCATGGAAGCTTCTGGGAGGGACACTAGGAAATGCTTGGCAAGTTGTCTCCCATTTTCCCAGCATCGAGGTCCACCAGTTCCTGCTGGAGCGGCCAGCCTGGGAGAGACGAGGCGCCAGGCACCAGCCTCGCATATGGTCTCTGAAGCAAAGGCCACGACCACTGGCCCTCCCGGACTCATGCCTGGGGGCCGTGCACGCGGCAGGGGTCCCAAGGGCTGGGCTGCAGCCGGGCCGCCTTCACGGGGCTCTAGTGGAGGCAGGGCGGGGTGGCCCGCACAGGAGGCCACTGTCCACGGAGTGTGCTGACGGGACCTGATGCTGCCTGTCCCCTGGAGGCCACCCTGGGAGCTCGGCGGGGGGGACCAGGAGGCCCTGCCTGCCCCCTCGTCTGCCTGCTCCCATCAGACCCTGAGCAGATCCACTTGCCGATTTGGCAGAACCTCTCGGCTCTGCTGGTGGGGGATGGGTGGCGCCCTCCCTGGCCCACCAAGGCAGCAGGTCTTCTGGGTGTGCGGGTCCTGAGCCCAGGACGCTGGCACCTGTGGTCTCCGCGCCCACAGCCTCCTGGCGGCAGGGCCTGCAGGCATCAGGCAGACTTTGGGGTCCCTGGAGATTAGTGAGAGGGGTGCTGTGGAACGGGTGGGGCCTCCCTGGCTGCCAGTGAGGACGGCAGGTGCAGGCCAGGATGGGAGGGGCTCTGGCACAGGGGGTGGCCTGCTGGGGTGGCCTGCTGTGGTGGCCTGCTGGGCTCTGGGTTCGAGGAGCTCGTCGGCTCGCTGCGGGAAGCTCAGGCCGACAGGGCCTCGGGACCAGGCTCTGTTTGTCCAGGTTGCTGGGCCGGGCCCTGGGGTGCGGTGTCCTTCTCAGCGGGAAATGGACAGGGTGTGGAATCAGCTGGGAGTCGTGCCATCACATGAGGGTTCACCCGACGCCCTGACCCCACTAGCCTGGTGGCTGCCCAGCCTCCCTCCTCGGGCAGGGAGGGGGCTGCAGGGCTGGGGGAAGCCAGGGCGGCCGCGCAGGGGCAGGGACCAGGCTGGGCGCCGTCCCGTCCCGTCGTGTTCTGCGTTTACTCTGCTCTAGTCTGTAGCAGTGCCGCCCTGCCCTGACAGGAGGACCCACTGAGCTGACTTCACAGCAAGTGGGTACCACTCACAGCCGAGCCATCACTCCCTGAGCTGTGGAGCACGGAGCAGTGGTGTTTGGGAGAGTGCAGAGAGCCAGTGGGGACATGCGCCGTCCTGGCTCCGCTCATTTCAGCGTCTGCCAGAAACCACCCCAAACCCAGCTGCTGGAAGCAGCGTCATGCCATTTCTCGGGGTCCCGGTGGCTGTGTTCAGCTGGTGGTTGTGGGGCTGGAAGGCCCGGCATGGCCTCACTCACTGGCTCCTGGCTGGGCCACCTCAGGGCTTCATGTGGCCTTTCCCTTCGGGGGTCCAGCGGCCTCCTTGGGGCACCATTTCTGGGGCCGTTCGTGGGGAGCAGAAGCAGCAGCTGCAAGGTTCCCACAGCATCACTTTGGGCCCATTCTACTGGTGAATGCCAGGCCATCGTTCCTGACTCAGGTGTGGGGCAGTGGGCTCCAACACTCCGGGGGGAGGGAGGCAGCCGGGGGGTGTAGGGACAGGCCTCTGTGGCCGTGTCTCTCCTCTGACACACCCAGTGCACAGTAACAGTGTGGCCTGCTTTCCTTTTTCTAGAAGGAGCCCCTGGGTGGAGGGTGGCCACATTCCCCTCTGTTATTTGGGAGATGTTGAGTTTGGATGTCTGACACCCCAACCCTGTTCGGTTTTGGTTTGGCCTTTATATGGACGGCTCTGTGCTCCAGACCGCGGGGCATTGATGGTGTCTTCCGCACTGAGCACTGTCCCCAGCCTCTGGGAGACCTTGGGCGGCCCTGCCCTGGCTCCACACCACTCCATCTACGGGGGCCCCAGAGGCCAGCGCCTCGCTGCTGTTTCTTGGGCTGCGGAGCTGGGCCTGGTTTCCTGAGGGTGCGGCCTTTCAGACAAGTGTTGGGCTATGGGGAGGGGCCCTGAGTAACATTCAGTCCTGTCCGTGGCCCCCACTAGTCAAAGGCTCTCACTGCACCTGCCCCCCTTGGCTTGTCCTTGTGCTTGACAGTGCACTTGGGGTCGATGAGGACCCGGTGAAGGATGAACAGTGGTGGGGTGGGGGCTTTACGGCCGCTTTAGATCCTACACATGAGCTCTGGGCTGGGCCCTGGTTCTAACAAAGCCCATGCTTGGGTCCAGAGGCCCAGAGGATGGACAGAGGGCTTTCTAAATTGACCATTGTGCATGAGGGGGGCTAGCTCTTTCCAGGGCATTCTGCTTTCCTCCGGCCGTGGGGCCCTGGGAAGAAGGAGGGTGGCTGGGCACGTGGCCAGGTGGATTTCGTGGGTCCGACTCGTCAGCTCCTGAGATGAGGGTCAGTATTGTTTCTCTGTCTTGGCTAACATTGGTTGGCCACCGAATGACCGTCAGACATTTGGTTCTGTGTCCGTCTACAGTCCCACTGAGGTGGGTGTTTGTCTATCAGGAGCTGGTCAGACAGAGCTGTGTGTGTGTGTGTGTGTGTGTGTGTGTGTGTGTGTGAGAGAGAGAGAGAGAGAGAGAGAGATGCTGGATATAAAAAACCCGTTTCCATAAAAACCCTTGTGAGTCTCCCTCGTGGTAAACGAGCTCAGCGAGACCGTAGGCTCCCTGAGCTGGAGATGGGGATGTCCGAACACTGTCTATCACCCGTGAATTTAGACCTTGAGTGGTTCTTACGCAGATGCTGGGGACTCTCCCCAAGTGATCTGAGGGCTGATCCACCTGGGGCTCGGGGCCTGGGGGCCTTGAGCTCTCCGGGGGCCCCCCCGGGCCTGGACCAGCGCTGCATCTGGCAGACAGCATCGGCTCTCAGGCCTCTGCTGTGGGGGTTCTGCTGTCACGGGCTGGGACTCCGTGGCCCCTTCCAGCAAGGCCTGACCCAGAGCCTGCTGCCCCCCGGCCACTGCTGGAAACCAGCCTTGCAGACATTCCCGGACGCTGGGCCCGGAGCCCCCTCCCCGGTGATTCCAGATGCAGGACGTTTCAGACTCTGGACTCTGCACTGAGCTTGCAGGCGACCCCTGAAGGAAAGGGAGCTCAGCAGAGCCCCTTGTGCTTGAATGGCGAGGCCACGGGGGTTGTACGGAGCCCCTTTCAGCTAAGACCCCTTGGAAGCAACATCCCAGGGTAATCATTTCCAGCTGTATTTCTTTATTTATTCACACAATTACTGGCTTTCAATTTTTTTGGCAGCTGAGCTCTTTAAGGATATTTTTAGATTTATTTTTTCGTTCTAGACAGTCTTATTGATGTGTAATTCACATAGCCCACAATTTGCCCATTCAGAGTTGCACACCCACTGGGCTGTCCTACAGAGCACACGTCTGTGAGAAGCACGTACAGGCCAAAGAGGGGCCCGGGCGCCCCGTCTCGCCGCTTGGCAGAACAGACCGCCCACCTGCGGGCCCGGAAGTGGCTCCCGGCCGCGGCCTCGAGGCTTGGCCACCTGGCGCCCTAACGGCTCCAAAACCCAGGACCCTGCGGACCTGGGGGGTGTTTGCACCGGAGGGTCTTTTGGCAAGAGAGGAGCCTCTCTTTCGAGACAAACAGATCTCTCTGAGGACGGTTTGTTCTGCTTGTACAGCTGTGAAGAACTGAGCAAATTCCTGCTGCCTCAAGGCCAAAGGGGTGATTGTAAATGTCGAAGCAGGAATCTCAAACAGATGGTCAGCGTGTGCCCGGGTTTCATGACAGCCCTCTGCAAGGGGCCGGCAAGCACGCGGCGCTGGCACGGGCGGTGCGGTGTGGCGGGACGGCGTGCCGCTGGACTCAGGTCGCGGGGGTGCAGACCCGCCTGCTTGGCGTTCCGTGTGGGCCTCATCCAGCCGCGGTTAGAATGTTATATAAGGGGCTATAAAACGATATCCTGCCGCAGCTGGGATAGTTATATGAGGGGCTATAAAACTTCTGTGGCTTCCACGGCACCCAGGTCCAAGGGGGCCACAAACCGCCCTCCCTGGGAGGGAAGTGTTCAGTAGTGCAAGGACCTGGGACTCTGTGACCCTGCGACGCTGTGTGGCCTTCTAGAGGACGTCCCTTTGGGGTTCGGGAAAACTGTCCCGCGTCCCTGGCTGCAGGCGCCCAGGCCCCCTGGGAATCGTGGACCTCCAGCCGAGGCCCCGCTCCTTCTGCCTTTGCGGACGAGGGACAGGACATGCCAAGACGTGGCTTCACTTCAGTTTTGTGTGGATGGAGTAATTACGGGAGACTCCATTCTACCATCTCCCATAACTTCGAGACCACGGTGTGCAGGAAAGGGGATGGGACGCGGTAGGAAGAGCTTCCTTCAAAAAGCTGCAGGCTTGGGTTTTAGCTGAAATTGGAGCTGGACATACCAGTGTGAGCTCGTGAGGGAGTATGTGCAGTTTCTAGCTCTGTCGCCTGGCAGGGCCCTGGAACTATTACCTTCCCCGAGCAGTGAGCACCCCGGCCCCCAGACGACGGTCCCTCAAGACCATTCCCACCAGTAGACGCAGGGCTCCTTGGAGATGCGGCTGGAGTAGGAGACAAGCCCAGAGCATCTTGTCATCCCAGACCGCAGGCGTGACAAGTCAGGGCCGGAATTCTGGAACGAGACAGCGACGCGTGATAAACGGTAGCATGGTGGCGTGAGCGGAAGTGACAGCCATGATGGGTAGTGAATGGTTTTCTCTTGTGGTGAGCACCCAGAAATGGACCTGGGTAAACACTCCATTTACAACAGCCAGCAAATCAGGGTACATGTGACGTGAGGCACGGGACCTGTGTCATGAAAACAACCTTCCAGGGTGACAATCTGATGAAAGAGAACACAGCGCTTCCCGTGGGATGGCAACATTGTAACAAAGTCCCTGCCTCCATGTCTGTACCCACACCCCCCCGTCTCCCTTCCTGGGCTGCTGGGGTCCCCCGGGTTCTGCCCTCCCCACCTCGGCGCTGCTCTGACCTGGCTCTCTCTACTGGACACGTCGTGGCTCTCAACCACGGCCACGTCCTCCCCCTGGAGTCCCTGCCCTGCTGCGTGTGGCAGGACGCTGATGCGCTTCTCCTGTTCCCCAGCGGGGCCGCCGCGAAGGCTGTACAGGTGGGGACAGTGGGGGCCTCCGGGGAACACAGCTCTGGCTGCATCCTGGCGTGGGGCCTCGGGCCAGGCACGTGATTTCCCTCTGCCCCGTGGCTAACAGCCACCCATGCGGACTCCACAGGGTAGAGCACGTCGGGTGCTGAGGCTGGGTATCTGTGGTGACTATAGGGTGAATCCCGGGACACAATCTCCCTGGGCAAAGGCTCTGTGCATTTTAATTCAGAGGTCCCAAGAGGTGGTGCCCGTCAGGACCCCAGTGGCAGCGAGGCCTTGGGCTCTCCACAGCGGCCGCGTTGAAATGTGGCTCATTTGGCATTTATGCTGGTCAATGGTGTCAGGTGGAAATCCAACACAAGGCTTTTCCAGAGCTGGCCAGCTGAGCTCATGCCATCTGCTGGGCCTCCCTCTGCCCTCTGCCCCCTGCCCGGAGAGCCGGTTACCACCCACCCTCCTCTGGGCTCCTTCCGTCCTGCACGAACACTGAGGAGCTGCAGACACTGCGTTATTCTAGGCCTTGTGGTAGAGACCGGGTACTCCTGCTCATAATTGCTAAGAACTCCCTGGCTATTACTGTACAACTCGCTAACATTTGAACTTTAAAATTGACTTACTAGTTAAAAATTCTCCTTTGGACATTATGTTAAACTCCCAGAGAGTTTTGTATTGTATTTTATTTTGTTTATTTTTTAAAGTAGGCTCCACACCCAGTATGGGGCTTGAACTCATAACCCCAAGATCAAGAGTCACGTGCTCTACCAACTGAGCCAGTCAGGAGCCCCCCCCCTTTTTTTTATTGAACTTCGAGAGCATTTTTTTCTAAAAGATTGTGTATATTTATTTGAGGGAGAGAGCATGAGAGCAGGGTGAGGGGTGGAGGGAGAAGCAGACTCCCCACTCAGCAAGGAGCCCGATGTGGGACTCGATCCCACAACCCTGAGATCGTGACCTGAGCTGAAGTCAGATGCTTAACTGACTGAGCCACCCAGGTGCCCCTAAACTTTGAGAGTGTTTTCTGCAGAAATCTGGTCATCTCCTTTTCCCCAGGATGGAGGCGTGCTGACCACAGCCCTGCAAGGGTGAGGGCCTCCTGTTGCTCCTTATTTGAGACTCAGGGCCAGAGGGCTGTGACCAGGCATGCTGTGACCTCCTCACCACTCCCCTGGGTGGTGTGTGGACAGACATTTGGCCACTGAGCAGTCAGCCCATACTAATCCATTTTTGCATCATGGGAAGGTTAAGAGAGGTGTCCTGTTAGGCCCAAGTCTGGTCTCCCTGCTGCTCCAGGGTCGCCCTGATGGAGGGGCCCACCTCTTGCCTGGTTCTCCTAGGCCAGCTTATCAGTCCTACTTTCCCTTGGTTGGAATTCCTTCTCCATTTGCTTGTCACACTCCTATGCACCCTGTAAAGCCCTACGTAAAAACCCCCGTCCAAGCAGGAAGTTCCTCCCTGTGTCCTCTCCAGATGCTAAGCTCTAGAGTCCAGGTGTGGCATCCAGGCCTTCTCGGGGCCAAGGGCCCCATGGCAGAGTCTGCTCGGCCCCATTTCCCCTGCTCAGAGGTCTTTTTGGCACCAGTTGCTCCTCCATGTTGCTGGAGCCCCTGAGACAGTCTGCCCTGCCAGGCACAGCCTGTTGGGGAGACTCAGGCCCCAGAGTCAGGCTTCTGGAGAGACCCCTCTGTTCTTTCCGTCTTCAAACACAGGGAAGTCTGAAACTCACCCTCTGGCCTCAGATCTTGTCCAAGGAGAGGCCTGGAAGTCAGCTCCGTGGTATCCGTGTCCGTGGGAAGCAGGTGGCCGGGGAAGGTGCTCTGCAGGAGGCTGTGAAAACTCGCAAGCACCTGGGAAGGACAGTTGTGGAATCTTCCTGAGCGTGTCTGCCCGTCCTGGAGGCAGGGGTCTGAGCGGGTAGCTCCTCCGGGGCCACCCCTCTCAGAGCTCAGAATCCAAGCTCTGACGTTATCGGCAAGGTCGGGTCTGTATCAGCGCTTCCTCTCTCCAGAAAGTCAGCTTGCAGGTGAATTGAGTCAACAGTCCACAAAACCATGTAGGTGACTTGTCAGACGGCCCGGCCACGTGCAGAGCGTGACGGGGGCCGTGGGCTCCAAAGGGCTGCAGCCCCTCCTGGCTGCATTCTGACTCAGGCAGAAGAGAGCCCTGCCTCTCCCCAGCTCGACTCCCGTCTGCTCGAGGGCCAGGTGGGGGTGGTGCTGTCCACTGTCGAGCGAGGAGATCCACATGGTTCTCGGCCAGGCAGCCACGTGGCAGGTCAGCTTGCTGGAAATCACAGCTGAAGATAGCTCGATGCCAATGGACGTTTTCAGTGCTTGAGAGCTGGAGTCAGGAACAGGCAGCCACGTCATGAGCGTTTATCAGTCCGATGTCAGGAAAATAATTGGAGATGCAGACCACCGGAGGCCCCGAAGACGGGGGTTTTCCCAACGCGCTGCCGTTCTCCCGTAGGTGGTGGGCTGCTGCTCCATGTCCCGTGCTGTCTGCAGAACCTGGCATCTGGGACGTGCCTGCCACCCCAGTGTTGGCCTGCACAGAGGCCTGACTGTCGGGGAGCCCAGGGCTGCAAGGGGCCCCTTCCTGCTGGCCTGGCCCCTTGGGTCCTGGGTCACCAGCCAGGCCACGTCTGAGGCAGCTGCTGGGATTTCTTTCAGAGGTGTGTCTGCCTCCATGAGCACGCCCAGCTTGGGCCCATGCTGCAGCCCACCATTCCGACAGATGTATAGAAATAGAGCTATATAGACCCCCACCACCTTCTCTCTGTTCCCCCACCACAGAGGTTATGAATGCTTGGATAATGCTTTCTCAGCATCCCCTTGCAGCTGGAGGCGATCATGTGACAGAATTTTGGCCAACAAGTTGGAAGTGGAATTTGCTAGGGGCTTCTAGAAGGCTTTTTGACTCTTTATCATGGCTGGACCTGTCCCTTCTCCCTTCTTGCTGATCCAGATGTTGATGTGATGTCTGGAGCTTGGCAGCCATCTTGTGACCATGAGGCAACAAGCCTGGAGAGGGAGAGATGTCAACGTCCTCAATGTGGCGGGGCTGAGTCTGCCAGAACCAGCAGCCTCCCCTCTCCAGACTTCTAGATCAGCGAGGAAAATCCACCATTGTTTTCTGATTCTTGGGACTAAGGAGCTAGGTGATGTGGCATTTTTATGCTGACGTGCAAATGTGTGTCACAGCCTGGGCAACTCCTTGAGCTCTGACTCCTTTTCCAGCCACTGGCTGGTATCTCCACTTGGGGGTCTCAGGACATTTTTGTACCACAGATTTGCTCCCCCACCTTCCAAACCTATCCCTGCCACATCACTTTCTCTCTCCTCATCCTGTGCCACCTCAAACTGGGAAGTCTGAAAGCAGTGGAGGATTCATGTATTCACTCGGCAAATGTGACCTGAGCATCTTGCACGTGCCAGCTGCCCTTCCAGGGACCAAGCAGCTTACACACTGGTGCGCAGTGCAGACTGTAAGTGGACAGATGCATATGTGACCCTCAAGGTGGCAGTGAGGCTGGGGGGAGAAGAAGGTCAGGGTGGTGAGCGCTCCTGCAGGAGGGTCAGGGAGGTCACTGGGGCAGGTGGGGGTGGAGCAGAGACCAGAGGCCCTGGGGTGGGGCATCCATCAGCTGAATCCTCAGGAAGCACAAAGGCCCTGAGGCCAGATGTATGACAAGTAGAGGAAGGGGGTGGCTGGAGAGAGGAGGGGACTGGAGAGTTGCCTTTTTAATTAATGGTGCGGGTTTGAGCACATTGGGCTTTTGGGGTTTTTGTTTTGTTTTGTTTTGTTTGTTTCAAAGATTTTATTTGACAGAGAGAGACAGCGAGAGAGGGAACACAAGCAGGGGGAGTGGGAGAGGAAGAAGCAGGCCCCTGCTGAGCAGGGAGCCCGATGAGGGGCTTGGTCCCAGGACCCTGGGATCATGACCTGAGCCGAAGGCAGATGCTTAACGGCTGAGCCACCCAGGCGCCCCACACACTGGGCTTTTGAATGCAAGGTCATTTGGGCTGCTGAGGGAGCGTGGGGCACATGTGGGTGGGCAGGGACACGTGTGGACCCCTGGGGCGGCAGGCTGCCACGGCCCCGGGAGCCTTGGAGGACGAGGTGAGCAGCTGTGACTCGAGACTGAAGGTGGGCCAGATGGGCACTTTGTGGGGCCACGAAGCCAGGGCAGGTGGAAGGGGCCGCTGTCCACCAAGGAGCAGAGGTGTGGGGGGAGATGAGGGCTGCAGTCTGGCCCCTGGGGCCTCTGATGCCTTTGGATGCCTAGTGGGGTTTTGGGGCTAACTCAGGCTGGGGATGCGAATTTGCGGTGGCCTGCACACCAGTCATACTCACAGAGGAGACCAGCAGATGATTCCTCTCCCTCCCAGGCCCCCACCCCTGTGCTCCCAGGTGCCTCGGGATGGGGAGGGCAGGGGGACCCCTTATGGCCAGTTTGCTTGCCATCCAGTGCTTCCGTGGTGCCCTGCCCTAACGGAGCACCGTGGCTGGTGGAAGGCAGGGGTGGGGCGTGGTGGGACAGTGGTGCTGCTGTGGCAGTGCCTTTGTCCAGGGGATGGCAGGACAAGGGGGGTCCCCACCTGACTCCGTGGGGCTCCCCTTGTCCCAGTGCTGTCTCTTCCCTGATCTAGTCGCAGCGTCTCCCCTGGGTGATGGGATTGGGAGGAACCCATGCCTCCACCCCACCTGCTGAGCACCTGGCATGCAGGCAGACCTCCAAAGGGCCTCTCTCGTGGCGCCTCTCCCCTCCCCCAGTGGTAGAATTCCAGGACGTCCCACCTCTGAACCCCCTCCCCTGATGTGCCTCTGGGGGTGTGTGAGCTCAGGGGTCTCTATCGGGCCACAGTCTCCCAGGGGACCCTGCTCGGGGCCTGTCAGCTCGCCCCTCTCCAAGCCCCCTCCAAGCTTCTCCTGGGTTCTGCACAGAGGACGATGCAGCAGGGGGCTGGGGGGGGGTAGAGTCGGATGATTCAGGCTCTTCCTGGGTCTCAGTGCCTGCACCCCAGGGCCCCCATGGGATGGGTGTGGCTACATACTCAATAGGAACGGACGCACAATCATGGCTGGGGGTGGGGGTGGCGCCGGTCCCTCCCATGCCCCTGACTGGGGGCTGGAGGGCTCCCTCTGCCCCACAGGTGCTTCCAGGCCGTTCTCCTCCTGGCCCTGACCATGCTCCTGCTGGCCGGCATCCTGCACATGGACGTGGGGCTGCTCACACCGTGAGTTCTGCATTGGGTGCCCGCTCCCAGGGCAGTGCCTGCGACCCCAGCCTGTCCACCTCTGGGTTGCACCTGGCACGGCTGGTGATCGTGGTGGTTCATGCCTCTCCACTGGGCCTCAGTTTCCTCCTCTCTGAGGGGGTGAGGGAGGCCCTTCCTTTTGGGGATCCAAGAGCCTCCTGGAGCCCTCCAGTGTCTCCTGTGGACAGCAAGCTGCCCAGGGCTCTGGGCAAGGTGCCTCTGGGCATGGCTCCGGGAGGGTGGGAGGGGGCCCGGGCTGGGCGTGTCTTGGGTAGAGCGGCTGTGTGCAGAGGGTGACCAGGTGCTAGGAGACAGGGCTTGGGTCCATGGTAGGTCAGGGAAGGTCAGGTCCCCTGCTCCCCTGCCTGCTGCTGGTTCAACCTCTGTGAGGCCCAGGGTCCAGAGGGATGGCCACGCAGGCCCAGTGCTGTGGCCTGGCCGCTGGGAGGGCTTGTGGCTCCAGGCTTCCTCTCCCTGCTTCATCGCCTCCCTGGTTGGATCTCCCTGGGGGGCACCAAGGCTCCCTGGGTCTCTCCATGGGACCCCCATTGTCCCCAGGGCTGGCACAGGCCTCTGGACCTGTTCCCTACTATCCAAGTTTACTCTTACTGGCCTTGCACTGGGGAGGAAAGGTGCCCGTGCTCCAGGCCGGAGTCACAGCAGGGTGGGTGCCGTCATGGAATCACAAGAAGGCACAGCATCCCCTCTGAGCAGTCAGGTTGGCTGGTCCTGGCAAACGCTGGGTATGTGGCCCAGGCCTCAGGGCCAGAGCCTTACCGGGTGCCCTGGGGACCAGAAAGGAGGTTTGGGGCCAGAGAGGGGGTGCCAGGGCCCCGGGGCCCAACCTGTGGTACATGGGGGGACAGACGACGCAGCCACTTAGGAAGCAATCAGGTCTGTGCCGGTGGGTCCTCTGCGCTGGGGGTCTGAGTGGAAGCCCAGTGATCGACTGAGGTTGGGGTGCAGGTTCTGGGGGCAGCGGTAGGGAAGGCGTGGGTGACAGAAGAGGCTCTGGGGGTCACTGGGGGGGGGGTCTGCGGACCCTCCCTGGTTGACAGTGGCCGTGCTCTCCTCCCAGCCTGCTCAGGGGCCAGGCCGTGGGGCCGCCCGTCATCAACATCATGTTCCTCAAGACACACAAGACGGCCAGCAGCACGGTGCTCAACGTCCTTTTCCGCTTCGCCGAGACGCACAACCTGTCTGTGGCGCTGCCTGTGGGCTCGGGTTTCCACCTGGGCTACCCCTGGCTCTTCCTGGCACGCTATGTGGAGGGCTTGGGGCCCCCCGGCCTGCAGCAGCGGTTCAACATCATGTGTAACCACCTGCGGTTCAACCTGCCCGAGGTGCGAGGTGCGGGGCACAGACAGGAGGGGAGCATGGAGGGTGTGGTGCAGAAAGGAGGGGAGCGCGGAGGGGGTGGGACGCAACCCCAGGCTCTCTGCGGTAGTGCCTCGGAGGTGTGACCCTGGCAGGTGGCCGTGGCCTAGACGCTGGAGAGATTGAGGCTGTGCGTGTGTGTACGTGCAGACCGTGTCAGAGCCTCACCTGGGGGCAGGGGGAGGTCTGCCGCACACCCTGCTCCCCTCCCCCGCTGACCGTTGCTTGCCACTGCTCTTGGAATTGGATGAGGGCACTCTCATGGCCCGCCACTCTCTCCATCTGCTTCTCTGGACTCCTGCTTTTGCTTCCCAAACCCACGACGTCTTCCTACTCAGGACCGTTGCACACGGTCCCCTTTTGAGGGGACACTCTTCACAGCTCCTCCTCTGGGTCATTCACATCTCAGTTTAGAGGTCACTTCCTCTGGGGGAGGGTTTCCTGATCTGCCTTCCAAAGGCTTAGCAGGGGGAGAAGGGGATGGGGGGGTTGGAGAAAGGCGGGGCCCCCTTCAAGTGTTTTAGGGTCCTTCTGGACAGTGGTGGAGGGTGCAGACCTAGGAGTCAGGCGGCCTGGCCGCGGGGAGGCGGCTGTGCAGGGAGAAGAGGGCGTCCGCCTCCGGGGCTGCCCCAAGGGGCCCGAGAGTCACCCGCCCGGCCCGCCGTGTCTCCGCACAGGTGCAGAAAGTCATGCCCAACGACACTTTCTACTTTACCATCATCAGAAACCCCGTCTTCCAGCTGGAGTCCTCCTTCACCTACTACGCGGCCTATGTCCCTGCGTTCAGGCACGTGAAGAGCCTGGACGCCTTCCTGGCCTCCCCGTGGACCTACTACAACCGGAGCGCGGGCTTGAGCAACGCCTATGCCAGGAACAACATGTGGTTCGACCTGGGCTTCGACAACGACGCGCCGGCGGACGACGAGGCGTACGTGCGCGCGCGCCTGGCCGACGTGGAGCGGCGCTTCCAGCTGGTGCTCATCGCCGAGCACTTCGACGAGTCCATGGTGCTGCTGCGCCACCTGCTGCGCTGGCAGCTGGACGACGTGGTGGCCTTCCGGCTCAACTCGCGCAGCGCGCGCAGCGTCGCCGGCCTGACGCCTGAGGGCCGGGCGCGCGCCAAGCGCTGGTGCGCCCTGGACTGGCGGCTCTACCAGCACTTCAAAAAAAAAAAGCCAAGAACAAGTCGCAGATCACTGACNGGCCCGCGGCGCCTGCGCTCCGAGGTGGCGCGGCTGCGGGCGCGGCGCGGCGAACTCACGGCGCGGTGCCTGCAGGACGGCGCGGCCAAGAACAAGTCGCAGATCACCGACCCGCGGCTGCGCCCCTTCCAGTCGGGCCAGGCCGACATCCTAGGCTACAACCTCCGGCCGGGCCTGGACAACCAGACGCAGCAGATGTGTCTGAGGCTGGTCATGCCCGAGCTCCAGTACGTGGCCCGCCTGTACGCCCTGCAGTTCCCGGACAAGGACCCCAAGCGCATCCCCTTCCTGGAGTAGCGGACGGCGCCGGGGACGGGGCCCGGCCCCTCTCCTGTCATCCCCGGGAGACCATGGCAGCAGTTCACAAGGAGGCGGGCTCCTGGGGCCGCTGCTCTGCAGGGTGAAGACCCCTCTGAAGGGGCCTGCCTGTGTTCCATCGTCTCCGAGGTGCAGTTTTGGTGAGGTTCCCGCTCTGGGGTAGGAGGCACACCCGGTCCGAGGGTACAGACCTGTTTACCACGTAGCAGGGAAGTGAGTGACATTAAATCACATGTTGACAGGGACGCCTGGGTGGCTCAGTCCCTCAAGCGTCTGCCTTCGGCTCAGGTCATGATCCCAGGGTCCTGGGATCGAGTCCTGCATCGGGCTCCTTGCTCAGTGGGGAGTCTGCTTCTCCCTCTCCCTCTGCCTGCTGCTCCCCCTGCTTGTGCTCATTCTCTCTCTCTGTGATATAAATAAAATCTTTTTAAAAATCTACATGTTGACCAACTGTCTCGTGACACGTTTGGCACATTGACCATCAGAAGAACTTGAGGGGCGCCTGGGTGGCACAGCGGTTAAGCATCTGCCTTCGGCTCAGGGCGTGATCCTGGCGTTATGGGATCGAGCCCCACATCAGGCTCCTCTGCTATGAGCCTGCTTCTTCCTCTCCCACTCCCCCTGCTTGTGTTCCCTCTCTCGCTGGCTGTCTCTGTCTCTGTCAAATAAATAAATAAAATCTTAAAAAAAAAAAAAAAAAAGAAGAACTTGAACCCGGGGGAGTCCAGAGGGGCTTGGGCAGCAGGGCCAGGAGTCCTGGAGGGAGCCCCTGTGGCTCCCTGAAGTTGCTGGCTGGGGGACATGGCTCTGGTCACAGAGACACTGGTGCAGCTCCCCCAGGCAGCACTTGGAAGCTGGTATGAGGCAGCAAGGATCCGGAATGTTCAGCTTCCCATCTATGGCTGTATGAGGCTCCTTTGCAACTGAGGAATGGCTTTATGTTGAGAAATGTTAACACTGCTTACGAGACGAATGGTTTGGCCAGAGCATAAGCTGAAGACTGGTGCCACAGCGCCCTGTTGGGACGGCCCCTGGAACATGCGGTGTCTGGCCTATTACAGGAGCTCCCGCGGCTTACGGCGTCCCCCGGGGTCCTGGAGCCACCTCGGGTGCAGTCTCAGAGGGGGCTTCCAGGCACCCCTGTTTGTCAATTGTGGGGAGGGACTGAGGGCCCCTGCCTGGCAGGACGGGATCCCGGCTGCCTGGGGGCCCAGATGTTAGAGTGGGGAGCACACCAGTGCCATAGACCTTGTGTCCTGAGAAGAGCAGGGGGCCTGGAGCGCCCAAGAAACAGAGCCGCTCTTGCATGCAAAGCCTAGAGGCGAAGCCTGGCCCGTCTGCCCGGAGCCCAGGGTCTTCTTCCTTCCGCAAGAGGAGACCGCGGGAGCCTGGCCGGGGTACCTGGGGAGGGGCTCCATGTGCAGGCATGGCCGCCCTTCTCAGGGGATTCGCCTTTCAAGGAGACTTCTAGCAATCAGAAGACGAGCGGCCCTCTTGGACACCAGTTTCATGGAGAGAAATTTAAGAAGAATGAATTTTCAGTGAGATTAGAGGACAGGTTGCAGAGATTTTGAAAGTAAAAGAGGATATTGGAACCTGAAAACATGACTTCCAGAACACTGCACAGAGACAGTAAAGCACAGAACGGGCATGGCAGAGAGCCAGGGGTGGCGGGGACACCGTCCTGAGGATCAGTCGTCCCCCACCCAGAGGAGACCCAGAGGGATGGGTGAAGAGGTGGAGGGGTTAGACACACGAACTTCCGGTCTAGGAATGAATCCATACTGACGATAAGCAGGGGAGAGGACGTAGTCCGTCACCTTGCAGCGGTCTTATGTGCAGACAGATGGTGACCACTCGTTGTGGGGGCATTTTGTAATGCACCTAACTGTCGAGTCACTGTGTTCTCACCTGAAACTAATATCATGTCGTATGTCAGCTATACTTCAACAAGAAAGCAAAAAACAAAACAAAACCCACAGATCTCTCATCCTGTTTGTAGAGGAAATGTAATTGTAACATAAGACAGCTAGCTCCTAGATTAATAGGCATGAAAGGTTATCAATAGCTTACTTATAAATTTTTTTCACCATATTGTTGAAAGCTTCTATGAATAAAAGTTTTTCAAATGATAAATTTTTAAGCATTTCTCAGTGTTGTTAAAAATGAAAAAACAAACCCAAACCCCAAATCCCTAAGCAGAGGGAATGAGGCCTGTGTGTGGGCCGCCTCCTTCCATGGCCCCAGTGGGCATCTTGCTTAGACAGCCCTACCTGGACACGGGAGCTTTACACTGGTAATTTGGGGGCTTGGAGGCTCAGCAGGGGGCCCATCAGACTGCACTGGGCCCAGACGTGGGGGACAGGGGAGAGCAGATGGTTTGGGTGAGGCCCTGAGAGGTGGGGAGATTGTGTTTGATGTGGAAATGTTGGGGTCCGGAGTGAACAGCTATGAAAGAATTCCTGAGACATCTTCGGTGCAAAAAGGTGATTTGATTAAAGCAGGAGGACAGGACCTGTGGGCAGAAAGAGCTGCACGGGGTCACGGGGAGCGGCCCGTCCTATACTTTCCCGTCGGGAGGGGGTTAGGGAAAGCGTACGTCTCTACGGAATTTGGAAGCAAGGTTTCCAGGACCTTGTTGGGAAAAGGTCGTTTATCACCGTCTAACAAGACCCGAGTCATGAGACCCTCCAGGTGTGTATCAGGGACCCACAGCTTGGGGGACGATTGCCGACACCTACCTTAGGGAGGTTTCCAAGGGAATTTCTACATCTTTAAAGGAGACTCACAGGATCCTGGGGGGCTAAATCTGCTTTTTGCCCTTAGCGAGGTGTCCATAGGGAGGCCGCCGAGCTCCCAGAGGAAGGCACTCTGCCTCACTCAAGGACTTGTTGATGGGCTGTAGGCAGTAAGGACGTTCAGTTTTTCGTTTGCCCTTGTTTCCCACACCAGTGCGGACTCCTTCCCACAGTCGCCGCCTTTCCTTCTGCGGCAGAGCCCCGGGCTCCCATCCATCCCGTCTCCGGCTCCCCCAAGGACCTGAAGACACAGGTGGTTTCATCACACGGCCGTCATAGGAAGTCTTTATTTCCCCAGAGCTCTGTTTCCGGTCCACGTCTGTTGGAACGAACGGACCTGAGTTCCCTCCTTGGTGAGTCACACACAGAAACTGCACCTGGCGAGTTGTCCCACAAAGGAAACTGGATTTGCAGCAAATAAGGAGATCCCAGCGACGAGGGAGCAGAGGGCCGGCTGAGGACGGAGCAGAAACCGAACCCCCCCCCCCCCCCCCCCCCCCCCGCCATGGCACATACGTGCCTCAGGCACTCCCGGCTGCCCTAAAGGACAAAGAAACAGTTACCTATAGAGACCACGGCCCTGCAAGTCTGGAGCCTCCCTCAGTTTACAAATGTCTTAGCAATTTACAAGAACAAAGTATCTCTATGAGAAACCTAGCTTCCAGAAGGGAATGTAGATACAATTAAATGTCCTTATAACCTGCAGCCTCCAGGAATTTCCCAGCTACCTTCACGGTAACGCCCTGCTAGAGGGGTCAACAACCTTAACCTGACGATGGCCAGGCCTCCTGTATCCTGTGAGTCGTCTTTAACATATGAAAGTATTTTCTCAACCTCCCTGTTTCCTTACCTCCCCCAACCCCGTAGTGTATAATCAGCCCCCCTCCCGACCCGGGGCAGCAGCTCTTTCTGCCCACGGGTCCTGTCTCTGAGCTTTAGTAAACCACCAAAGACATCTCGAGAATTCTTTCTTGGTCGTCGGCTCTGGACCCCACCCCACAGAACCTCACCGATACCCCACCTCCTCACCGGGGAATAACTTCCAAAGCCGTGACCCCAAGCAAGGGTGGATGGGTTCCTTTTATTTAGGGTGAGGATGAATACTCGGAAAGGGGAGCCTCATCGTTGCATGTAGAGGTGGGCACAAAGTCACGCATGTGCCTTAAGGAAAGGCTCGTGCTCCTCCCTGGGCAGAGGTCTCCGTGTTATAATGAGATCAGGGTGACTATCGGCCGCTCCGTGGTCCATCCGCACAGATGTGAGTCCGTGAGTCGGGGGTTGAGCTCCCACTGGTCGGTGTGATCCAGGCTGTTGTCATTGCCCGGGGGCAGGGGGCTCCGGGGGAGCCGTTTCAGTGTCCATCACGGGATGCTTTACCTGTCGGGTCTTTGCCTGAGTTAAGAGATCAGCTGGAAAGAAGAGCTTCAGGAAGAATCTGCTATGAAGGTCAGTGGGTACAAGCAGGTGGGCAGTAAAGGTCAGGTTTTGGGGTCTATCGTGTGTGGTCCTGCCGGTGCGGGTGGGGCCCAGGGAGCCCCCGAGGGGGAAGGACCTTCAGAGAGCCCTCTTCACTAATAGGGCTGGGACGCTGAGGGCTCCCCTGAGGCCCTGGCCTGGGCAGCGGTCACCGGGACGTGGTCACTGGTGAAAGGGGCCAGCTGGCAGGAGCACTGACAAGGCAGCTGGGGCTAGGAAAGGGGTGGTGCTCTGACCCCCCAAGTCTGAGCGGGCGGCCTAGCATGGACATGGGGCTGGAGCCCAGGGAGAGCCAAAGGGGCCGGCATCCTGGGGGTCAGGGGTGGGGCAGCTGGACATCAAGGCTGTGGTGAGAAGGTCAAGCAACCTCACCAGGAGTCTGAGCGCCCACTTGGGTTTTCGTGGGAGGGTGTCTCTGGAGAAGGCTTGGAGCAGTGCATATGTGTGTGCCCCTCAGAGGTCAGCTATTGCCCCTTGCAGCAGGGTCCCCCAGCACAGCCTTGTGCGAGGGTGAACCCCCAGACCCCAAGCACCCCGGGGTGGAGAGAGGAGCCCTGTGTGGCCCTGTCATGGTGCTGGGCCCCGCCCCAGCGTGCTGCCCCGCCCTCTGTCTGCGCTGCACTAAAGCCCCACAGCTGGCAGGAGGGTCCTGGGCCTGGGTCCTGACGCAGCCCTGGGATCCCGCCAGCTCTGGCTCCCGCCCACACAGCGGGCCCTTGTGTCTGCCCTGCTCACTGGGCCGGAGAAGCAGGCGCTCCTGCCGCTGCCCCATAGCCAGCTCTGCAGCCTCCCTGCGGTGCCCGGTGAGTTCCCTCCCTGCTCACCTGAACCCCAGACCCTGAGGGCCAGAAATGGTCTCCTCTGTCCTCCCTGGCTGCCCAGGGTGGGATGCGTGGACTGAGGGCCGTCCAGCCAGATGCTCCACATGGATGCCCCCAGTAGGATCATTGCCCGGTCCAAGGGGCAGGGGTGCCGAAGGGCCCCGGGGGTAGATTGAGAGGTTGGGTGATGTACACAGGGCTCGGCCTGTGGGAGCTGATGGGCATGTGGGCACTGCTCCACTAGGCCCAAGCTTTGTAACTGAGTCCTGGCCCCTGATACGGCACGGGACTCTCAGGTCAGACTAGAGACCCTACCCAAAACGAAAGAGCCAAGATCCCCTCTGCCCAACTTGTATGCAAAGCCCTTTGCTCTTTCTATGCATGCCTTTAAGTGCCCTGCAGCAGGCTGGGATCCCGGGCCAGAGGACAGGAGCTGTGCTCGGTGGAGGGTGTAGGGGGGCAGCAGCGGGGGCGGGGGAGGGGGAGACCTGGGCTGTCTGGAGGCCAGAGGACTGGAGCTGTGCTTGTTGGAGGTGTGGAGGGGACCTGGGCTGTCCGGAGGACTCCAGGGTGGAGCCCAGACAGGATGCTGGGACACAGCCATCCTATCCCTGGTCAAGCGAAACCCCTGGAACCTGCTGATTTAGCCAAGCTGGGCCAGCTGCCCATGAGGCTCTGCTCTTCCTCTTAGATTGAGGGGGTCTCCCTGGGACTTTGGGGCTCTGCAGAGACCTGGGGCCTGGGAAAGGATGACGCTGGGTGCCCTCGCCCTGCTCGGGGCAGCGAGCAGAGTGAGCAGCTGGTCTGTGCAGCTTGGCGGGCTGGGGCTGGGGTGGGCCCAGACCCCCTGCTCTCACTGACACCCATCCAGGTGGTCTCCAGCCCTGGGGAGTAAGCCAAGTGCAGAGAATGTACCCTTGTGTCCATTCAGCCTGGAGGGACTCGTGGAGGCTGCACCTGCTTCCCGCTGGGGCACAATTGACCTTTGGAGGCAGATGGGGGTGGGGCCCAGAGGCTTCGAGACACAGGAAGCTGTTCTCAAAATCCCAGAGGCTGTGGGGGGGGGCAGGCGTGAGGTTGGCAGAGGGTCTGCTGGACTCAGCGGCAGTGGCGTGGGCCAGTGTGCTGCCATGAGAGCCCTTCAGCGGCAGGTGGCCTTGGGCAGAGTGGACTGAGATGGAGGTGTCTGTGTGTTTCGGTGCCGTCGGGGGTGGAGGCAGAGCCAGCCAGCGCACCCTCCTGTGGGTCTGAGCAAGGCCACTCTCCTTTAGGGGTGCCCATCCCGACCATCTCCTCAGACACGCACTGGCTGTGCCGTGTGCAGGGGTTGACCCCCTGAGAGCGATGCCCCCAAGTATGATGTGAGGCGTCCTGCGCTCCCCCTCCTCCCTGCCTCCTTCTCCCCTCGGTGCCATGTGCTAGTCACCGTCCAGTGCCTGGCCACCGGCTCTGCCGCTCGAAGTCCGGCACGTGGCACCCTTGCCCTCCACTGCCTGCGGCCCCTGGACCACCACGGCCTCCTTCATGCACGTCCCTCTCGGGGGGCTGGCTCAGCCCACATTTGCCTTTGTGCATACTCCAGGGAGTTAGGCTACCTCCAGAAAATCCGCCCTAGGTCCCTCCCCGTCCTGACTTGCGGTAAGGGGGCCGGGTGACCAGGTTCAGGGAGTGAGGCTGTGTGGGGCACAGGATGCAGGGGCAGGAGAAGCTGGGGCCTGGGTTGTGGAAGAGAGACTGCAGTGCAGAGGGCTTGAATCTCCCACAGGGTCCTTCCAGACAGGGCTCCCCTGGTGCCTGGAATGCGGCCTCCTCTCCGCCCTTCCCCCTCCCCTCTTAGCCTTCGGCTCCAGGAAGCCCCCAGGCTCAGCACACCCTCCCCCAGCCTGGCTTCTGGCCTCTGTGCAGAAGCTTGTGGGGCACGTTTGAGGGATGGCTCGGCTCAGACACGGTGGTGTTTGTCTTCCTCCCATCACTGTGGGGAGCAGCTGCTTTCCAAGGGCAACCCCAGTGCACCAATTAGAGCTGGCCTGGCCCCCCTTTCTGCCAGGAGGGGGTGGGGTAGGACAGCAGGGTGGGTGACCTCTTTGGCCTCCTTGGGGTCCCTCTCACTGCTCCTCTGGCTTCCACTGACTTAAGCTCCCTCGAGGCACATGTGGGAGCCTTTTGGGGCACCCTGTGGGTGGGGTGGCTCTGCTAGACCTCCCATGACCCCCAGCTTTGCTCAGGAGCCCAAGGGGCAGGGCGGTTGGTCCCCGGCGCCCGCAGATGTCCTGCTAGGACCTGGACTTCAGGCCCCTTCTCTGCAGGAGACCCACTGGCACCCCCCTCTTGGCTTCAGCAGGCCACTCTCCCTGCCCCATCCCCATCCCTCCTGGCCACTCCCAAGAATCCCACCACCCCCAGGTCTGAGAATGGTGGTGGTGGCAGCCAGGGCACCTTTTCCAAGAAGTGTGTGTCTGAGTGTGGGGAATGCAAGTGTCTGGTCTCCCAGGCTTCTGCACGGGGAGTGTGGGTGCATCTGTGTGCACCTGTTTCGTGTCTAAGTCTCTCCCTGTGTCACTTTCTGTGTTGTGCGTCTGCTGTGTCTGTTTGTGTTTCTGCGGGGCCTGTGGTCCTGGGACCCCTATTTGGGGAAACTGAACCCCTGCCTATCCAAAACTCTGGGCCCTCACGGCCCACGTGGCCAGCATCCTGCCGGCAGGTGTCTGGGGGATAGGGTGGGCAGAGTCAGGGGAGTCTGGCCAGGCAGCTCCTGCTCTGATGGTTGAGAGGAGGAAGGGGAGACTGCAGACATTCCCGGGTGCAGTGGCAGGGAGGGCGGGGGGAGGGGCTGCCCTGGTCTGGGGATGGGGAGCCTGGGATAGCCCGGTCTCCGAGGAGGTGGTCACAGGGAGGCACGGGCTAACCCTAACCCCAACCTGCAGAGCCCCCTCCCCATTGTAGGCGGACAGGAGAGGAGCGAGCAAGCCCCATCCGCTGACCCTGTGGTCTGCTGACCCCGGGGCCCTGGGCCCGCCCCGCAGACCATGGGGGCCCCGCGTGTCCCCGAGCGGACTGTGCTCTTCCAGCGCGAAAGAAGCGGCCTGACGTACCGCGTGCCCGCCCTGCTGCCCGTGCCCCCTGCGCCCACCCTGCTGGCCTTCGCGGAGCAGCGGCTCAGCCCCGACGATGCCCACGCCCACCGCCTGGTGCAGCGGAGCGGCACGCTGGCCGGCGGCTCCGTGCGGGTGAGTGGCCGGGCGCGCACCGCGGGCAGGACCCGGGCGGGGCACCGCCGCGCGCACAGGTA
>NC_048219.1:199681549-199688447 GCF_002007445.2 Ailuropoda melanoleuca
ATGGCGGGGGGCGGGGGAGGGTCCCGCTACAGGTCACAGGGCGGCCTACTCCACGCCCCAAAACTAAGGGCCACCCACCCCGTTTCCTGGGGTTGCCGCCCCCCCAAACCCTCAGTCCTGTAAACCGGTGTCGGTCACCCCCACTGGGCCTGCAGAGCAGGCTTATCTGAGACTGTCTCAGTCTGAGCCCTGAGGCCCTCCTTCTCAGCACCCCAACCTCACTGCCTTCTTACCCACCCCGGGGTGTCCAGCCTGGCGTCCAGGGCTGGGCAGTGGCCTGACCCTAAGGCTTTTCCTCCATTCCTGCTGCTTGCTCCTCAAGGGCCTGACCACTCACTGCCCTCTGAGGCCACTCCAACCCTGGTGTGGGGACACTGACCCGGGGGTCACCCTGGCCGTTGTAGGTGGGATCTAAGCTGAGGGGTGTGGCAGGCTCTGGGGCGTGGACAGGACACACAGAGCAGGGCTAAAGAATGATGTTCTCCTGTGGGCCCTACTCCGCGGGACTCAGGCCCAGGGCTTGACCCCACCCTGAAGGTCCGCCTATGCCCTCTGGCCTTGGCTGCCCAGTGTGAGCACCGTCGGTGGCTGTCCATCCACACTCAGGGATTAGCTCCCTGCTCTCAAGCTGAGAACCTGGCCAAGGAGCCTGCCTGGGCTCCCGGCTCCTGCTGATGCTGGAGAGAGGCTTGTCCAGCCCTGGAGGATCCAGCATGGCCAGTAGGAGTGGATGGTGGGGGCACAGTCAGTGGTGGCTTCCTCATGAGCTGCCCCCTAATCTGAGGCACTGGCTGCTGACCCTCCCCAGCCCCAGGGTGGGCAGTGGTGCCCGGCTGCGGCCGTGGCTGTCTCTCTGCTGGGATGACCAGCAGCCCCTCTCCTCTGCAGACTGGGCCACGTTCGCTGTCGGCCCAGGCCACGGCATCCAGCTGCGCTCAGGCCGCCTGCTGGTGCCAGCTTACACGTACCGCGTGGACCGGCGGGAGTGCTTCGGCAAGATCTGCAGGACCAGCCCCCATGCCTTTGCCTTCTACAGCGACGATGACGGGCGCACCTGGCACCGGGGAGGCCTGGTGCCCAACCTCCGCTCGGGCGAGTGCCAGCTGGCCGCGGTGGACAACGGGCAGGCTGGCAGCGTCCTCTACTGCAACGCCCGGAGCCCTCTGGGCAGCCGCGTGCAGGCGCTCAGTGTGGATGAGGGTGCTTCCTTCCTGCCTGGGGAGCTCGTGCCTTCCCTGGCTGAGACCTCCCGGGGCTGCCAGGGCAGCATCCTGGGCTTCCCTGCCCCACTCTCCCACAGGCCAAGGGATGAGAGATGGTCAGCGGGTGCCAGGAGCCCCCTCCGGTCCCCACGCCTCTGTCCTGGAGTCCAGCAACTCTCAGAGGAGGGTGCTACAGACACCCAAGGGGATCAGGGGCTCGGCGGGATGCAGGGATGTAGGGACAGCTCTGAGGAGCCTGGCCTGGGGCCTGGGCTCAATGGGACCAGGGACACCTGGGCCCCGAGGGTCCCGGGGCCCCCTGCCACCCCGTCTCGGAGCCCAACCTGGCTGCTATATTCCCACCCGGTGGGGCGCAGGGCTCGGCTCCACATGGGAATCCATCTAAGCCGGTCCCCCCTGGACCCCCACAGCTGGACGGAGCCCTGGGTGATCTACGAGGGCCCCAGTGGCTACTCTGACCTGGCACCCATCGGGCCCACCCTCAAGGGAGCCCTGACCTTTGCTTGTCTGTATGAGAGTGGGGCCAGAGTCTCCTACGAGGAGATCTCCTTCTGCATGTTCTCCCTTGGTGAGGTCCTGCAGAATGTGCCGGCGGGCCCCGAGCCACCCAGCCACGGGGGAAAGCCTCGAGAGCGCTGCCGGCCTTCCTGATGGGCTCTCCGGCCAGACTCATTTGTATGTCCCTGACACTATGCTTCAAAATATGACGCGAAAGTGGGCAGACCTAGAGAAGAAAATAGAGCCATAGTTGTAGCAGAAAATTTTAGACACACCTCTCAGTAACTGATAGTGCAAACAGACAAAATCAGAGGACACAGAAGATTTGGCCAACATGCCTGACAAACTGGACTTAACGGACACATAGAGAACACAGCACAAAACAACCGCAGAATCTGCGGTCTGTTCAGAGACGCCCAGATGTGAAACTGACGTCACGCAGGATCATGAAATCCAGTCAGAGTGAGACTTCGAAGGATTGACGATTGCAGTGAAATTGAGCTGGAAATAAAAGCGAAAGGAAATTTAAAAATCTTCCTTGTGTCTGAAAATGGAGAAACACGATTCTGAATGACTTCTGGTTCAAAGAAGAAGCTCTAGTGAAAATGAGAAAAGAGTTTGAAATGAATTATGTGACCACTGAGTACCACCTGCCACTGCTGACGCCCCACCTTAGAAAGGGACAGGAACGGAGTCCAAGGACAGGGGAAGGAAGAGAACCGTCAGGAGCAAAACTAGAGGGACGGGGAAAATCGCGGTAGAGGGAATGGGTAGGGACAGTCGGGTTTGGGGAAACTAATAAAACCCCTGATGAGACCGATGATAAAAAAGGATAATACACGAGGTTCCTACAGGCATTCAGAGACGTCAAGAAGATATCAGGAGGCATTTTATGGCAATAAACTTAAAAATTGAGATGAAATGCACAAATCCTGGAAAAATGCAACTCATTGAAGAGGAAATAGAAAAGCCGAAAAATCTTATTAGAGACTCTGAATCCGTAATTTAAAATCCGCACACTAGGGAAACTTCAGATGGCACGGCTTTCCCCGTGCCTTCTGTCGAACGTTGCCGGATGGTATGTGCTGGTGTATGGGACAGTTTCCTTTGCAAGAAATTGCCAAGCCTGTCTTCCAAAGTGGCTGCACCATCTGTATCTTTTTGGTGAGTGTCTGTTTAGAGCTTTTGCCTTTTTTAATTGGGTTGCTTGTTTTCTTATTGGTGAGTTTAAGAGTTGTTTGTGTATTTTGGCAACAGCATATGGAGAGACGCTCCACATCGTGTGCCAGCGGGAAGATCCCGCTGCTGTGCCGATGAGAAGGGCCAGAACCCGAGCGCTGCCAGCACCACCTGCTGGCGAGGGTGGGAGCGGCAGGGGCTCTCCCTCGCGGCCGCGGATGCGGGTCGGGGGCAGCCACGTTGGAAGACAAGTTGGATAGTTTCTTACAACAAAACCTCTTACTATAGGACCCAGCACTTGTGCTCCATGATATTTATCCAAATGAGTTGAAAACTCATGTCCACACGAACACCTGCACATGGATGTTTATGGTGGCTTTATCCATAATTGCCGAACTTGCCAAACCTTGCAAGAAATCAGGACGTCCTCTAGTGGATGAATGGACGAGCTGTGGTCCATCCAGACTGAGGAGACACGGAGGACCCTGAAACGTGCGTCACTACCTGAAAGGTTACCGGCTGTGTGAATCCACACGACATTCTGGAAAGGGCAGGCCTTTGAAGAAGGTCAAGAGATCGGTGGTTGCCAGAGGTTGTGGGGAGGAGGGATGAACAGGTGGGGTGCAGAGGCCTCTTAGGGCAGTGAGACGACCCTGTGTGATGCTGTCATGGTGGGGACGTGTCACTGTACGTTTGTCCAAACCCACAGAGTGCGTGACGCCAAGAGTGAGCCCGGATGTGAACGGTGGGCTTTGGTAAATACTACGGTATTGTCGTTGTCTCATCCGTTACAATTGTCCCCCACTCATGGGGGATGTTAACCCAAGGGGAGAGTGTGGGGGGGCGTGGGGGTGTGACATAAGCTGAGAAGCACTGCTCAACTGCTCCGTAAACCTGAACCTGCTTTAAAATAGACAATAGTGTAGCTGTCATCTCTGAAAGTAGGGAGAGAGAGAAGGAAGTGCACAGCGACGGTCGTAGAATCCTGAGCTTAGTCCAGCGGCCAGTGGACTCGAGAAAATGTCATAGCCTTCCTTACCACGAGTCAGTCAGTTCAGGAGCCACGGACGCAGACTGCACAAGTTGGGGGAGGGGCCGCCAGACTGGAGTCAGAGGCCACAGGACGCCCCTGCCCCCCCGCCCCCCACAGAGAGGAGCAGTTGAGCCACAGTAGAGGGCCTCCAGTGACTGGGGCCAACATCTGCTGGCTCTGCCACTTGATTGCCCCCCTTCCCCCCGAATTCTCCAAAAACTCAGGAGCCTCACCCAGACTCAAAGAGGTATCTGTCCACACCAGACGACTAACCTACCAGAGCCAAGACCCCAGGGCCCAGGCCACCAGCTTTGCCTTCATGATCCCAAGGCAGGTTCCCTCTGGGGTCTGTGCTTTTTTCCTGCGAGAAGACCTTTGCTACCGCCCCCACCTGGTCCTCCAGGGCCCCCACCTTGGATTTCCGGGTAGGGCTCAGATTTTGTCCTTCCTGTCCTGCATGACCTTGGATTCCTCACTGGAGGTGTCCAGCTCTGGCCTCCAGCTCTGTAGACCAGGAAGGGGGGAGCACGGGTAGTGGGAGGGTCGTCCTCCTGGGCAGAGGGGCTCCAAGTGCAGGGCTCTGGTGGCCCTGGGCCGTTGGGCTCTGGGTTCCCTGTGCCAGGGTCTCAGGCCTCATTTGAAAAGCCCAGGCTCAACCCCGGGTCCTCCCGCTGCCACCCTCTGTGAGATGCACGGGGCTGGCAGGGAGGGACCTGCTGGGTGGGCGTGTGGGTGGGGGTGGGTGAGATGCCCCAGCCAGGGCCGTTGACACATGGGGCTGGGGCAGAGCAGGGGACGGAAAAAATGAGTGGAGGCGGGCTGCAGAGGCCGCGTTCCGGGAAGGTGAGCAGTAAAGTGCTGACTGTGCCCGGCTCCCTGGCTTCTTATCTGAGCTGTGGTGCTGCCAGTGGGTGGCCCGGCCGGTGGCTTGGTGAGGCCACCGCTTCCTGCCCTCTCTGCTGTGTGCATTTTTGTCTTTTTTTTTTTTTTTTTTAGAATATGAACTTAGTTTTTAAAAAGCATGCTCAAAATGTGTTAATCAGATTTTTACTTTTAATTTTGGTGTTTTTGTATGCTCAAAGTTCTCCCTTGTCTTTTGATAGGACTTCATCTCGGTTTCTTTCAGGGGCAGTGAGTTGCCCATGCCCCACACTGACCAGCATGGGCAAAGACCCTAAGGAGCCATCTTCACTCAGAGCCCGAGTCAGGCCCTCCTGCTCTGGCTGCCTGCCCTGGGGCCTCCCCTGGCACATGGCTCACCCCTGGGAGGTATTTCATGGTGGGGTTTGTGGGTCAATGGCAAATGCTTGGGTAACTGCTGGCTAGTGCTCAGTTCTCCGGTCTGGCCTTTCCACCTGCCATGCTGCCAGTCCTCGTGTCCTCTCCAGCAACGCAGAGTCATGAGTTCGGAGTGTTGCCCGTCGTGGACAGGTTAGTTGTAATCTGCATTTTTCTTATGAGTAAAATGGAACATCCTTTTGTTGCTGAAGTGAAATGCATACACATACATGGGATGTATGTATGCGTGTGTACGTATAGAGTTTGTGGTTTGTGTGGTGCATGTGCACGCACGCACATTTGCATCTGCATGCATGCATGTGTGCACACACGTGTATGCGTACACGTGTGCACATGTATATATGCACATGCATGCACACGCGTGCCCATTTGTGTCGCACAAGCACACGTATATGTACGCACATGTATGCACGCACACGGGGGCATGTGTACTCTACATGTATGCGTGTGCATGCGCGTGTACATGTGTGGGCCCCTCCAGGTGTGCGTGTACCCGTGTGCATGCATGTGTATGTGTGCACGTGTACATTTGTATGCATGCACATGCATGTGCACGTGCACATGTGTGTAGGTGGGCAGTGCCTCATCATATCTTCTGTTCACTTTTCCACGGTGCCTTTGACCTTGCCCTTTCTGTATTTTAGAAGATCTTTATCTCATTGGAGTATTAACCTTTTATGTAATACTACAAATATTTTCCCTTAGTTTGCTTTGACACTTTTTTTTGCCGCATTAAAGTGTTTTCCCCAATTTGTAGAATTGAATGTCTCCGTCTTCTCTTTGATGGTGCTATGATTCTGAGCCAGCGTTAGGTTTTCCTGCTCCACGGTGAAGGAACTCACCCCTGCCTTCTGGGTCTCTCAGGGTTTCTGTTTTGTACTTGTATTTGGGATTTGTGCAAGTCCATGGCATGAGGAGGGAGTCTGCCTAATACTTTTTCAGAGAGCTCTTCACACCACCGATTACCGCGTCTGTCTTTCTCCATTAACGGCCGCCCTCTGGTACGTGCGTGCCGCCGTCCATCGCGAGTCGCAGATCTGATAGAGCGGCTGTCTTTCACTTTCTTTTCTCGGTTTCCTTGGCTCTCACCTGCTTGTTGATTTCTCCGTATGAACCTCTCTGTTGCATCTGCAGGTTAATGCGGGGAGAACTGGCCTCTGCCGGCATGGAGTCGATGGTGTCAGTGCTCCAGCTGCCTGTGGGTGTGCTCATTTCTCACTAAGCCCGTGCCTGGCATTTTATCTTTTCTGTTGCTGTTGCGGGTGGGGGAGCCTTTGCCGCTCCTTTTGACTGGCTGCTGCTGGAATACATGAAAGCCATCTGTTTCTGGGTGTCAGTGTTAGATGTGCGACTTGACGATGCTCTCTCGTTACGTCCTGGCTTCTGCGCTGAAGCTGTTGGGTTCTCCAGGCGCACAAGCCTGGCCCGCAGCCTTGCCCAGCACCGTTCCCTCGCTGTGTGATCTTGTCTCCCGAGCAAAGCGACATCCTCCCCTTGTCCTGGACGTGGGGCTTCTGCCTGTGGTGCCGCCCCGGACAGGACCCCAGTGTGGCAGGCACGGTGTGCGCGCGGCAGGGGCGGGGGGAGTGGGGGGGCAGCTGTGCGTGTGGCCCCTGAGGGTTTGGACAAGGAGCACTGGGAAGGGGCAAGGTCGAGGGGCTGTCTG
>NC_048219.1:199690345-199719021 GCF_002007445.2 Ailuropoda melanoleuca
ACGGCCGCCCTCTGGTACGTGCGTGCCGCCGTCCATCGCGAGTCGCAGATCTGATAGAGCGGCTGTCTTTCACTTTCTTTTCTCGGTTTCCTTGGCTCTCACCTGCTTGTTGATTTCTCCGTATGAACCTCTCTGTTGCATCTGCAGGTTAATGCGGGGAGAACTGGCCTCTGCCGGCATGGAGTCGATGGTGTCAGTGCTCCAGCTGCCTGTGGGTGTGCTCATTTCTCACTAAGCCCGTGCCTGGCATTTTATCTTTTCTGTTGCTGTTGCGGGTGGGGGAGCCTTTGCCGCTCCTTTTGACTGGCTGCTGCTGGAATACATGAAAGCCATCTGTTTCTGGGTGTCAGTGTTAGATGTGCGACTTGACGATGCTCTCTCGTTACGTCCTGGCTTCTGCGCTGAAGCTGTTGGGTTCTCCAGGCGCACAAGCCTGGCCCGCAGCCTTGCCCAGCACTGTTCCCTCGCTGTGTGATCTTGTCTCCCGAGCAAAGCGACATCCTCCCCTCGTCCTGGACGTGGGGCTTCTGCCTGTGGTGCCGCCCCGGACAGGACCCCAGTGTGGCAGGCACGGTGTGCGCGCGGCAGGGGCGGGGGGAGTGGGGGGGCAGCTGTGCGTGTGGCCCCTGAGGGTTTGGACAAGGAGCACTGGGAAGGGGCAAGGTCGAGGGGCTGTCTGTCACTACAGTCGGGGACCCCTCATGGCAGTCCCGAGTCTTCTTCCGAAGGATGGAGCAGACGTCCCCTTTGCGTGTGGAAAGGGCCGTGTCTCTCCACTGTCACCCACTCACTCAACCCGTGCAGCCCGGCCCAGGGCACTGACTGGGAGGGACTCTGGCGGGGGGGGGGTAGGCTGGGCATGGGCTCCTGGGGGTGACACCACTGGCACCTTGACGTTGTAGGGATCTCACCCCACGGAGGCCTCACCCCATGCGCACGTGGGGGGAACGGAGATGAGAGGCCTCGGAGGCTCTGTGTGTCTCTGGGACGGTGAAGGTGAGGGCCTGGAGGGTGAGGGCCAGGCCTGGGGAGGGCCAGCTGTGTCCTTTATCTTTGGGCAGAACCTTACCCCCTCCCTACAACCACAGGAGCAGGAGAGAACTCGGGCTTCTCTTAGAGCTTTCATCATCATTTAATTATAATATAATAAAACAAGGTGAGGGGCTCTGAAGTGTTTGTGGAACCCAAGACAGGACATCGCTCCCGAGTCCCTGACACCCGGGGAGCCCCTGGCCAGGCTGCCCCATGGCACACCTGCCGTGCACTGGGCTGAGGCCCCTTTAAATAGCACCGTGCATGGGCGCCAAGGGGAGGGTAACTCCCGGGGGTCCCTAGTACGGCCTCTGCTGGAGCGACTCCAGCTCTGCCTGTTCCCCTCCCCCGCTGGGCTGCTGGGTGGGCCGGGCCGTGCATGAGGGCGGCCCATGGGCACCCCGCCGCTGCCATGCCAGGAGCTCTTTCCCAGGCCTGGAGGAGCACGAGGCCCCCAGACCATGTGCGGGCCCCTCCAGGTGTGCGAGGAATCTCTTGGCTTTGGGGGCACATCATCGGGCCACTCCAAGGCAGGGTCTCCACCAGTGTCCCTGTGCCCCCGTGTCCAGATAGCTAGCTCCCCTGGGAGGCAGTGGGCGGCCACAGAGACCTCACAGCCCACGGGAGGCACATGTGGGAGGCACAGAGCAGCAGATCAGGGGAGAGACCAGCTCAGGGCGCTGGGCCTGGGGTCCTGCGCGAATCTCCTTTCCCGACCACAGCCACACAGACAGGGACGTCTCCTGCCCCCAGGTCATGGGAGTAGAGAGGAGAGCCAAGCAGGGCTGGCGCAGGCAGGGCGGGTTACCCGGCTCAGCGCCTGGGCCGCCCCCCTGCCTCCCCACTACACACTCCTTCAGGGAAGGCGCCGGCCCGGGCTCCTGGTGGAGGGTCTGAAGGACGCAGGCCGGCCGAGGAAGCCGGTCAGAGGGGCCAGGGGCATGGTCCATCCTCAGGGCTCAGAGGCTGGGGTCCCTGCGGGCTGTGGGCTGAGGCTCTGCGGCCCGGGGACCCCGGTCTGCTCGGGAAGACAATTGTGGCATACTCTGTCTGTTCAGGGGCACAGGGAGCGGAGGGCTCTGGCGTCTTCTCTCGCCACTGGAAGTCCAGCTCCCCGTAGTCCACGGTGAACACGGGTGCCGCAGAGGGTCCTTCCTTCTTCAGGGAGAGAAGGAGGGAGGCGTCAGTGGTCTCCGGGTGGCAGACAGGCAGGGGCACGCTTGCACGTGTGCGTACGTGGGGCCAAAGCAAAGCCAGGGCAGGGCCTGTGCTCCATGCCCCTTCCCAGGGCCTGGTGTCCCTCTGCTCAAACTCAGGGACAGGGCTGCTCCTGGGCCACCCCGGGGCAGCAAAGGGAAGGAAACTCACCAGAGGCGCGTCCTCGCTTCCGCAGGCACAGGTCCCTACGAAGAAACGCATGTGGAGTGAAGAAGCCCAGCACATCCCACAGGCCACGGAGGTGGTGGGAGTGGGGGCTTTGTAGCAAGGGTCTCTGCCCCTCAGGGGCTTGGGGAGGGCACCACACCTCCCACCCGGGGTGGCTGAGTGTCCTCTCACCCGCCCAACGGTCTGGCTAAGCCCACTCCCCACGCAAGGACCCTGAGTCCCTGCTCACCACCCAGAGGTCCGATGTGGACCGTGCATTGCCCAGGCCGGCGGCCACACAGGACTGCTGGCTCCCAGCCCCGGGCTCCTGCCCCAGGCGCCTGCCGTCTCTGGCCTCAAACCCCCGACTGAGATACCTGCCCACGGCAGGCAGCAAACCCACGGCACACAGCGGGCGCCTCATCAGAGAAGCTGTGGTGAGCATCCCTCCGACAGAAGCGCCACACAGAAATCCACATGTACTTCTAACCGCGGCCAGCGCCCAGGACGCACAGGGCATTCTCAAACCCGTCTGAAGGAGGGAAATCACTGGACACGTGAACTCCCGCTGGGGACGGGCCACAGGGGTGCAGACCTCCTGGCCAGCGAGCAGGGCTGCTCTCCCTGCCCTGTGCGCGGGGAGATCGTGGAGGCCAGCGGCTGCCGGGGGGCTTGTCTGGGACCCTGTGGAGCCTCTGGCCATGTGTCCCCCTACGTGCCTGGCCCAGAATACCTTGACCGGACCTGCGGAGTTGCTGACCCCGGGCTGGGTCCCCTCTGGGCTCCTCCTTGAGCCCCAGACTCGGTCACCAGAGTGACTGAGTCCAAGCTGTCTGGGACGGCCAGGAGGTCAGGCGTGTGCAGAGTGGGGGTGAGTGGGGGTGGCTGGGAGGGCTCACACCCTGGTGGTTGTGATTGTCCGTGGCAGAGCCGAGCCCAGCGGCTGGGAGAGGTACTTTTGGTGTCCTGTGGGCTGTGGTGTGGCCCGAGGGCTGGGAGTGGCCTTGGTGCAGCAGCAGAGATGACTCGGCCTGTGGGGGCCCTTCTTGCCTTTCTGTGTGACCTTGGCCATTGCCTTCCCCCTCCCCACGCCCCTCAGACCCCTCCTTAGAGCAGGTGCCAGGGGCAGGGGACCCCACACCCGGGAGGCCCACTCCAGCCCCAGGCCCCCCAGGGGTCCTCACTGTGGAGGGCACTGGGGGCAAGACTGAACGGGGAGGGCAGTAGTGGCTGGGGGGAGGACGGTGGAGGAGGGGGGATCCCTGGTGCGTGAGGCTGTGGGTAGTGCCTTGGGCTCTGACGGGCAGGAGACAGCAGTGGGGTTTGGCGGGTCCTTACCTCGAGTGGCCCTGGGGAAGGCAGCGGCCAGGACCCAGGTCACCAGCAGCAGCAGCGGGACACCCACCAGCACGCTCGTGATACCAATGACCAACCCCTGTAACTGGTTAGTGATTCTCGGTGGGGGGCTGGGGCTCTCTGTGGGGGGCTCCAGGATTCTCTCTGGGGGGGGCGAAAGGACAGAGACTCACGGAGGGGCCTTAGTAATGGGGACACAGGGAGGGACGCAGGGAGAAGACACAGGGAGGGGACGTAGGGAGGGAATGCAGGGAGGGATGCGGGGGGAGGGCACAGGGCCCTCCTGTCCCCCCTCCGTGTCCTGAGGGGCCTGGCGTCTAGACTGCACTACCAGTCTTGCAGGAACCGCACCTCTGCTGAGCTTCTGAGCTTAACCCTCTCTTGAGAAGCCCCGCCGCCTGCCACCCTCCCTCAGGCTCCGCCCTCCCTGAAGGAGCAGGGGTCTGCGGGTGCTTCCCATCCCCGAGAGCCGGACCATCGGTCACTGTGGGCCTGGGTGTGGACGGAGCCGGACGCGGAGCCCCCATCCCCACCCTGCTACCCCCGGTCTCGGGGCTCCAGGGCCGCACCCTTCACAGTGAGCTCCGCGCGGGGACTCTCGTTGATCTGCGTGTTGGGGGGCAGGTAGATGGCCCCGCAGAGGTAGGTGCCGCTGTCGCTGAGCTGGGTGGCCACGATGCTCATGTGGAAGTCCCGCCCGTTGGGCAGCCGCGTGACGTGGAAGCGCCTGTCGGGGCCGGGCTGGATGCGGTCCTCCTGGAAGGCGGCCAGTTTGTCCGTCTGGTTACGGGGGCTCATGCGGTACCAGTTGAGCACAAAGCTCTCAGGGACGCTGGACAGGCTGCAGGTGAAGGTGGCGTTCTCCCCTTCGTGCACCGCGAGCTGCGCCGGGGAGAAGGTGAGGGGGCTCCAGGGCCTTTCCGGGGAGTCTGGGTGGGGAGAGAACCAGCAGCCGTGATGGAGGGGCGTGGGGACGCCCGCCCAGACCCCCTCCCCTCCACTCTCCGGGCTGCTTACTTCTCACCAGGCAACTCCATGCTGGGGTTTGACTGTGCTGAGACCTGAGGGCTGGGCTGTGTTCCAGCTCTGACCCCCAGGTCCCCGGTTTCTCCCCCAAACGGTGGTGGTTAGGGCCTTCACCCCTGCCTTGCTGACTCCAAGTCCCTAGTCCCCGCAGGCCTACCCGTCACGCTCCTAGCTCCCCCATCCTGGGTCCCTGGCTCAGTGGGGGCTGGCCTGGTCCTGTGTGCACCGTGAGGGTGTGGGCGTGGGCATCCGGGATGCTGGGGCAGCTGGTGTGGGCCTCCCATGGAGAGCTCAGCATCAGGCAGGCTCAGGCTCCAACCTTTGGCCCCTCGCAGGACAAGCTCAGAGCTGGGACCAGGTCAGTGTGGGGCCCTCTGTCTTCTGCCACGACTCTGGGCACTCAAGCTCAGAGGCCAGCTGGGCCATCATCCCTGAGGTCCTGGGCTCTGGCCCACACTCCACAAAACAAGGCCTTGCAAGAGTACCCAACTGCCAGACCCTGGCCCGGGGACATCACCACGTCATCAGACGGGCTCCCAGCACCTTCCACCAAGGGCCTGACTCCCTGACACGTGCACACACGCCTACATGAGTGTGTGTACCCTCACCTGCTCACACTTGGCAGGGGAAGGAGCCCCTCCCATCTGGGCCCCGGTGACAGGTCAGCCGCACCCCACATGGAGTCAAGGCAACACAGGAACAGGTCAGAGGCTCCCAGGATCCCAGGGTGGGAGCCACGGTCAAGCCCACACGTGCCAAGCTTTCCAGTCTCTGCAGTCGGCTCACCGGGGACGCCATGCCGTGATCTCTGATCGGCACATGGGGAAACTGAGGCTCAGAGGGAGGACGCACCAGACCTCGAGCTGCTCCATCCAGACCCGGCTCCGGGTCTGTAGCCAGCTGCCCTGACCCTCTGCCAGGGGGCCTTGCCTGGAACCCATGGGCTCCTCCCAGGCCTCTGCCACACTGTTCCAGGCCTTGGCTTCCTCACCCGGGACGTAACACCCAGACGCGAGACGTTGCCCAATGAGGTCATTTCCTGGCCCACCCGACACGTCCCACACCCCTCGGCTCCCCCAACACTGCGATGACCAGAGGCCCACTGCCCTGTGGAGCCGGGCATCTGCTCATGGCTCCCACCCTGGCTGTCCCAGGGGTGACCCACACACTAGGGGGCCCACGGTCAGCCCCTTTCCTATTTGTAATTACGTGTCCACGTAATTGTAATTACGTGTCCCACCACAGCGGGACTTTCCTGGCGGTACTAACGCACGTCTTTTTTAGACGTTTATTCGAGAAGTACACACGTTTACAAAGAAAGCGTTGTGTGAGTAACAGCAAGCAGAGCACAGATTTGGCAGAAGACAGCCTCGGCCCCGAACTGCTGCATCTGGGGGGCCCACCTTCGTCTGTGCGTCTCCCACCCAGATCCATGCCTCCCCGGCTCCCCCCCGAAGCGTGCCTGCACCTGGCCCCTCACAAATGCCCACCAGGCCCCGCCAGTCTGCGTGGCAGCACCCCCAGACCCGCACCCTCACCGAGGCCTCCAGGATCAGGGTGGCCCAGAGAAGTGGCCCTTGGGGGTCCATGTGGTGCGTGGTGTCCCCTCCCCTCCTGCACGGGCCCCCTGAGCAGGCCTCCCCGGGGCTCCTGAGTGGACTTCAGTTCAGGCCCTCATCTGCCCCACCTCTCACTTGGATTTGTGACCATTTGGGGCACTTGTCTGTCCGGTGGCTCTTTGTGGCACCTCTCAGGGAAGCCAAACTCGGCATGGAGGGCACGTTGGGTTGCCTGGACCCCTGTCCACCCAGCCTAGCCTCTCTGCCTGGGTCTCTACATGGCAGCTTCCTGGTCCTGCTCAGGCCCCACTGATTCCCGGGTCCCTGCTGGTGGCCCTCGAGACCCCACTCCCTCTGGGCGTCACAGCTTCCTTGCTTCTTCTTGGACCCCTCCCCAGGGCACCCCTATCTCTGTGCCTGTTGCACCCACCCAAGGCCTCACTGCATGTTCGGGGGCAGGGGCTGGAAGCAGCAGCAGCTGTGGGTCTGGCCCGAGACAGGTCGCGGGTAGTGGTCCCTGTGGGGAGTGCGGGAAGGGGCAGGCCCTCCCCTGCCGCAGCTGCCCCAGAGCTGACCAGGCAGCACCTACCTCCCTGAAGTCACAAGAGCGTGGCTGTGGAGGGCTCTGGTGGTTTGGCAGGGGTGCAGGGCCGCGGTGGGGGGGGGGATCCCAGCTGGGCGCTCAGCGGCCTGTGCAGATGGAGAAAGATGGGCTCCCCAGAGCGGGAACTCAGGAACACCCCGGGAAGTGGGCCAGTGGGAGCACAGGGCCGAGACCTCACTGGGGTGAGAGAGGGGCTAGGTGGGCACTGGGCACTCTGCTTTCTGGGAGCAGGTATGACAGCCAGACGGGACCTAGGACCCTGCAAACACACACCTTTAAGTCAACCCAAACTCTTTCCCAGAGAAGTGCTGGTAGCAGAGCCCACTTCTGAGTATGGTGGGTGGGACTTGGCTTTGTCCCTACAGCAGGAACACCTGTGAATCTTAGGTCGTTGGGTCCTCTTTTGTTTGTGGAGTGGGTCAAGGAGGAAGCACGGTGCGCTGGCAGGGTCAGGGGGGAGATCTCAGGGTAGAGCCCAGCATGGTGGGACAGGCTGCATAGTGGGTGGCGCGAGCCCAGCGCCCACAGCGACCGCTGCGGTCCCAGAGGTCACACCTTTCACATCCACTGGCTGGCAGCAGATTTACCCAAGACCCGTCCGCGGTGCTCGAAGTGTCACCTGGTGCACGGTCGGGGCTCCAACAATCCCCACGAGTCTCTTACTCATCAGGAGGAGGACAGGGTGCCTTCACCTCCTTGCTGTGGGGTCCCTGAGGGGTGCCGCAAGAAGGACCCACATGTCTGTGATCTCCCACAGATGTCGCGCCCAGGTGGCACGCACCTGCACACCTGGCTAGGACCCCCTCAAGAACGCCAGGGCCGCCCACAACAGTGGAAACAGACAAATGGGACTACACCAAACTCAAAAGCTTTGCACAGCAAGGAAAACCATCAACTCAATGAAAGGGCAACCTACAGAATGGGAGGAAGTATTTGTAAATCATTTATCTGATAAAGGGTTAATATCCAAAACATGTAAATAACTCATATAACTCAACAGCAAAAAAAACCCAAATCTGATTAAAGAATGCACAGAGGACATGAACAGATGTTTTTCCAAAGAAGACATCCGATGGCCAACAGACTCGTGGAAAGATGCCCAACATCACTGATCATCGGGGAAACAGATCAAAACCACGATGAGACTCCGGCCGCACACCTGGGAGGACGCGAGACTCAGAGAAGAAACAACAAACTGGCGAGGGTGTGCAGGAAGAGGAGCCCTCGTGCGCTGTCGGTGGGAATGCAACCGGTGCAGCCGCCGTGGAGAACAGTGTGGAGTGTCCTCAAACAGTTAGACATAGAGCTGCCCTAGGATCCAGCAATGGCACTACCGGGCATTTACCCAAAGAGAACAAAAACGCAAATGCGAAAAAAGCTGTGCGCACTCCTATGTTTACTGCGACATTATCTACAACAGCCAAGATGTGGAAGGAACGCAGGTGTCCCGCTGTAGACACACGATGGGGTATCACTCGGCCGTAAAAAGAATGAAATCTTGCCATTTGTGACGACATGGGTGGACAAGGAGGGTGTTAGGCTAAGTGAAGTCAGTCAGTCAGAGAAGGACACATGCTGTGTGAGCTCATCTACACCTGGAATCTAAAAATAACCAATTAAACAGAAACCGAGCTCATGGATACAGGGAACAGGTTAGCAGTCGCCCGAGCGGGGGAGGGGGTATCGGTGGGACAAAGGAAGGGGTCAGGAGGCATAAACCTGCAGTTATCAAATGAGTAAGTCACGGGGATGCGATGGATGGCACGGTGACTGCAGGTAATAACCCTCTACCACATATTTGAAAGCAGCTAGAAGACGGGCTATTGAGAGCGAATCATTTCATCACACACCTTAAACTGATGTAATACTGTAATTATACGTTAATGAAAATATTCCTAATTCTAAGTTTTCCATATCTAAAATAAAATTGGATTTGATTTTAAAAAGAAAAAAACGACCTGAATGCCAGGGGTGGCGACAGAGAGAGCTGGGGTCTGATCAGAGTCAGAAGGAGACGAGGACAGTGACATCCAATGAGGCAGGGGGCCCTTGACTGGGCTCCCGTCAGGGAAAGATAATTCAGCCAGAGGGCTGGACTGGGGTTCGTGAGCATCTGAACAAAGGCACCGGGTCAAAGCTAGTGTTCGCAGAGAGGTCTGACCTCTGTGTGCTAACCCGTGCCCCCCAGTGCATATGCTGGAGCCCTTAGCTTCAGCTCTGCATAGAATGTGACCTTGTTTGGAAATAGGGCAGGGGCGCCTGGCTGGCTCTGTTGCTAGGGCTTGGGACTCTTGATCTCGGGGTCGTGAGTTCAAGGACCACGTTGGGTGTGGAGACTACTTAAAAAAAAAAAAGAAATAGGGTCATCGCAGATGTAATTACTTGAGATAAGCTGGAGCCCATGGGTCCCTAATGCAACATGGCTGGTGTCCTTACAAGGGGGAAGTTTGGACACCAAAGTACGGGGAGAGCGCTGTGTGACGCTGGAGCAGAGATGGGGTGATGCACCCACAAACTAAGAAGCCCCAAAGGTTGTCGGCAAACACCAGATGCTGGGAGAGCCTGGAAGGGACCCTCAACCACAGCCTCAGAGGGAACCAGCTCCGTGCACACCTGGTCTCGGACTTCCCACCTCCCACCCGGTCTGAGGCCCCCCGGGGGGCTGGTATTTGTTCCAGCAGCCCCAGCAAATTAAAACAGAAGCAATTGTCAACTGAGGGTAAATGGTGTTCACTGCTATGTTCTTGTGACTTTTCTGTATGTTTCAGACATTTTTCAAAATTATAAGTTGAAAGAGTAACTAAAACAAATCTGGCTTCAAAAGACATATCATGAGCTGTGCTCAGTTTTTAGAACTGATCAGACTGAATGCTCAGTACAAGGTAGGCCTCAGTGTCCCCGGCTGCAGGTAAGACCACGGCTGGTCAGTGAGATGAGATGACTTGCCAAAGGTCGCAGCAACCATGCTTTCATTTGAACTCAAGACTGTCCCGTTCCAAAGCCTATACTCTTCCTTACTCTTGTTCACCAGAATGGGGGTCGGCCAACTACCGGGTGTGGGATAGTCCATAAAATGCAAGAAAAACGTGTACATAAGGAGGTATGGGGGCAGACATCCATGGGAATGACCAAAATAAGTACAGTGAATAATGAATTAGGAAGGGAAAGAGATGGCTCAGAATCTAACGTCCCCACAGCCAGGAGCGCCCCAGTCTGGTGGAGGAGGAGGAGGCTGACCCGACATACGGTATTGGCAACGTGGAGTGCTCAGGGCTGAGATGGGGAAACTGAGGCATGCTGAGCCACAAGCAGGTGCTTGGACTCTGGAGAGCAGCTGCAGAATCTCGTTCTTATCTTTCCCTGCTTTGGGAAGGGGTCCTGGTGGGTCGTGGGCCACCAGGGGTGAGTCAGGGCCCCCCTTTATGCCTCGGTCCTCCCTCCCAGAGTGACCCCATGCCTCTGCCTCTGTGCCTGGGCTCCCCCGCAGGGGCACCTTGTGGCCACATGCTCTTGGACCGCCAACCTCAGCTCTGAGTCTCCTCCGCTGATCCTGAGAGTGGCCTACAGACCTTCCTGGAGAGCCAGGCCAGGCTGGGGAGGAAATGCAGGGCAGCTAGTTGTACACACCATTGCCCAGCAGGCCCGGGAGAGGCACCAAGACTCCAGGATGGGCAGCCCCAGTGGGGACCTCGTCGTGGTCCTTCCAGGGGCCATGACACCTCCCAGCCCAGTGAGGTCCAGAGGAGAGACCCTGGGCCCATCCCAGGGACACGCCTTCCCCAGTGTTCCCATCTGTGCAGTGCCGGCCAGGCATAGCAGCCAAGGACAAGGGCAGCCGGGCCCCTCTCTCCGACCATCAGACTTGGCCAGGGGCCTGCAGGGCCTGCCTGGTGGCAGACGACCTGTGCAAGGGGGCTAGGGGCCAGGGCCCCTTTGTCAGAACCCACCATGGATGCTCACAGCCATACCCAGGCACTATACACCCAGGAGTCTCGAACAGAGACCCCAGGCCCCCAGCAGGTGGGTTGCATAGGTGAACAGTGTCCACCTGAATGGTCACACTTCTGATATAATCAGAGAAATGTCTCTTAGCCATCTAGCCTGGGGCCTTGCAGAAACAGTCAGTCCCCGTCCCCTGGGTGGCCTGTCCCATCCCCAGGAAAATATGAGGCAACTGAGTTGAGGTCTAGGGCTCTGGTCAGCCCAGCCCTATCATCCTACAGAGTGGTAAGCCTGTCCCACGGGACGCTGAGGAACAGCTGGGACATTCCTGCCTGCTCATCAACGAGGGGTGGACTCAGCACCAAGTGAGGCAGGCAGGCAAGAAGCTGGAGTCCAGAGACGGCACTCCTCCTGCCCAAAGCCACCCTGACAGCGGCAGTGCTGGACCTCCGAGGCCTGGCGCCAGCACAGACCCCTTCCTTTCTATCTGCCAGGGACCAAGAGCGAGAGGTCTTCCCTGAGACCTGACCCTGTGCCACCCTGCCCTGACCCCATGCCACCCAGACCTGACCCACGTACCTAGGAGCCATCCTGGCCACCAGCCTAGCTGCAGCACGGCCCAGACCAGCGGCCAGGGCGCCCGCGGGGCCCCCATGCCCAGAGCGCCAGCCGGCCTCGCCTGACAGTCTCCTCCTCCCCTGCTCCGGCAGAGGTGTGAGCGGAAGGGAAACTGTCCCGGGTTAGGACGGAGGGACACGCCCCAGCCCCGCCCCCTCTTCCTCCTCCTCTTCCTCCACGCGGGTGGAGATTGGAGGGGCGCCCTAGAGAGACTGGGCGACAGAGGGGTTGAGAGATGGGGGGAGACAGCGTAGGGGGTGGGGAAGGGTGATGGGCAAGAGATAGAAATACAGAGGGGAGGGAGAGAGAGAGAGGGAGGGAGAGAGGCAGAGGCAGATGGAGGAGGGGGAGGCCCAGCTGCCCCTCCTCCTCTGTGGGGTCTGTCCATCAGAGCAATTTGTCCCCCCCTCATTTGCTGTGGCTTCTTCCCCTTTCTGCTGAGGCTGGTGAGGGATTCTGGGCCCTCAGCCCTCCCCTCCCCCAGCCATCCTCCTGCCCTTGGGAAGTGGGTTGTCTGGGTTCAGGCTCCTGGGGCTGCAGTGAGGGGTGGGCTCAACCCCATGCCCACCTTGTCCCCTCTTGAGGGGTTGAACCTACCACACTCTGCCACTGCTGGGGAGGGTGGGGGCGTGGCCACTGCCAAGGGTGCGCCCGTGCCCCCAGGGCTGCAAGGCCACCACACTAGGGCAGCTGAGGGTCTGCCTGAGCCCCGGGGCTGGGTCCGGGCATTTCCCCATAGGCCTACATGAGACTCCTCCCCTCCAGTCCTGCCCCAGGCCTTGGAGGGACCTGACCCTGCGGTAGGGGGGAGGGGGGAGGGGCTGCTGCAGATCTGCACCCCCCTCCCCCCAGCTTCAGGGGGCCTCCTGGCGGCCCCCTAGGGCTTCCAGTGCTGGGGGCTTAACCTGCAGCGCTGCTCCCCGCCCCCGCCAGCCGCTCCCCCAGCGCTGGTCAGCCCCGGGCGGGGGCGGTCCTGGCCCGGGGGCTCCACAAGTCGGGCCCCGCCGGCCGTGGTGGGTTTGCTGTAAGCGGTTCACGGTGATGAATGGAAAGTGGGAGAGGAAACTGCTGACGCCGGCAGCCCCGAGCCCCGTGCCCCGTGCGTGGGTCTCGCAGCCCAGAGCAGCCCGACAGCTGGCGCCGCCCCGGCCCCATTCACACTCGGGGCTCGGCTGCCAAAGGAAAACATTAAAGAAAACTGAAACGGTGGAAAAAGAGCATCAAAGATGGTGTCTGCAGGCGAGGGCGAGCAGAGGAAGCTTTGGCGGTGAGCGCAGGGCCACTCCCGGAGCCGGCGCGGGCCGCGTGGGTGGCTGGTGGGCGGGGCGCGCGGCCGGGTGGGCTGCAGTGCGGGCACCGCTGGCCNTGCCAGGCGCCCAGCAAGGCTCGGACCGGTGGGTACCTGCCCCTGGGGCCCTGCACTTTGAAGCCTGAGGCTTTGCGCGGGGTCACATGCTGCCCTCGGAGGCCTGGGGCTGGAGGGGCCAGTGGGGCAGTCTGGGGGGGGTGTGTGTGCTCTGGGATGGGAGACCACAGCAGACCCCCCCCCCCAAGCCACACCAGTTGGGATTCCTCTGCAAGAGCTTGGATGCATGTCCAGAGATGGTCGCCAGAGAACGTGGGGATGCACTGTGCCTCTCCTTGCCCACCACCCTCTGTGGCTTCCTTTCTCCTCCCTCCTAGCTTTTTACCCCTCCCTCCCGCTGACGTCCCTTGGGGTGGTGGGCTGGGTGCAGGGTCCACTCAAAAGCTGGAAGGGGCACTTGTGCCCTGGGAGGATTGGGTCAGTAGGCCGATATGGAGACACAGGAGGGCACAGAGACTGTGCAGGCTGGAGAGGGAAGGGGACACAGCCTGGAGGAGCCTCACACCCCACCCCGGGCAGGACCAGCAGGTGATAGGATCAGAGCTTGGGGAGGAGGCTGGGACAGGTGGGAGAGGGGGCAGGGGTCCCAGGGACTGTCGGGGTACTGTACTCCCAACGGGAGCTCCCCACCACTTGTCAGCATACTTTCCCCCAAACACATACTCTTCTTACCACACTGTGCCCCCAAACACACTGTCCCCATCACACAGTGTCCCCGTCACACTCACTATCCCCACTGCTTACTATTCAAACCACACACTGTCTTCATCACACACACAGTCCCCCCAAGACACATTGTCCCCACAGCTTGCTGTTCAAACCACACACTGTCCCTGTCACACAACACTGTCCCCTTCCCTCACCATCTTTCATTAGAGACAGGACAGGCTGCCGGGCTGGAGGGAAGGGCAAGGTCATGGTCCTGTCTGTCCCCATCCTGTGTCCACTGGCCCTCTCTTCCCTGCCCTGTGTCCTGGTTTCACCCCTTTGGGTTTGGGGGGCTCCCAGCTGGGGTCCCAGCTGGGGTTGCCCGTCCCTGTCCCCACTTGTAACCGGGCACCAAGGACCACCCAGGACCCCCAGTTCATGGGATCTTTGATGAAGAAGGATGTTGTGTGTGGTCACTGAGGTAACTGTAGGCTCTCTTGCAGTCCTGGAAATCGCAGAGAGCCAGCCCTTCACACGTGGCTCAGGCTGTCGGTAACATGTTGCACAACCAGCCCTGAAATTACAACCAGGATGCCGACACGGGTGCCGTCCCCGAGCACATTCAGAGTTCCCATGGGTGGTTCTCGTGTGTGTGTCGTGTGGCCAGCGTCAGCCGTGGGATGAGCCGACCCTCCATCACACAGGAGTCACCGGCCCTCCCTCCTGTCCACCCATCCCTGCCGCTGCCAGCCTCCATGTCTGCGCGCCGCCACGCCTTGGGGTGGTCTGGCGTGTGGCCTGTTGGGGTGGGTTTCCTGTGGCATGACCCTGTCCACCTTTCTTGCACCTCCTGTGTGCGTGTCTCCAGCAGACCCCTTTTTGTGCCCGCACCGTGCCCCGTGGCGGGCTGAGGCCTGGGATGGGGCTGAGACTCTCAGGGGGTCTGGCACCGCAGCCACTGTCCCGCGTGCTCCATGCCATGTGCCCGTGTTCCTGCGGCCGTGTGCACTCTCTGGTGAAGCCCGCCACCCAGATGCTTCCCGCCGGAAGCTCCGGAGGCCTGGAGGGTGGAGGGTCGTTCGCAAGGTGGGTGACACTCTCTCTCAGCAGGGTCTGTTCTCGGGGTGGGAGAAGCTTCCTGCCCGGGCCCTCCCACCCTCCCCGTCTGAGAAGAGGAGTCTAGTTTCCAAGGTGCCAGCCCAGCGGTGACGCCAGGCAAGGGTGCGCGGGCGGGCGGGGGAGCCGAACATGAGCCAGCACGATGGAAAGTGGGGGAGAGGGGGATCCCCCTGCGCTTTCCCGAGGCAGCAGCCCAGTCACAGGGAAGTTTCCATTTATGGTAAAACACAGGAAGCAAAAGGATCATCCCGAAACTGCCTTCGAGAGGCAGGGAGGTGATGTCACCCGGCCCGGCCCGACCCGACCCGGTGTGGCCCCGGAGGCCGCGGCGGGTTCACTGCGATTTCTGAGGTTGGAACAGGAAATGGTTAATAGTGTTTGCAAATAAAAACTTTTTGTTCTAGCCTGTTTTTGAAGCATTTCCCAGAAGTTAGAAAAGAGCACCCCAGTTATCTGCCCAATTTAAGCGCCCGTTGTAGAGGTCTGACCGACTCTGACGCCGTTTATTGGGCACAGGAGCAGCGACGGTCGGCTTGTCCGGCAGAATCCCAGCTGCCCTCCTCCCGTCGTCAGCGTCCTAGAACGCCGCTGTTTAAACGTGAACCCGGAGTTCACATTTCCACACGTGTTTGTGCGCACACGGGTGTGTTCACGTGGACGTGTTTTGTGTGTGGTGTGTGTTCAGGTATGTGTACGTGTTCCTGTGCACGTGCTCGTGTGTGTGTGTGAGACGTGTGTCGGGTCCACCTCGCACCGTGGACGCCGCCCGGGCTCCTCGCCGGCTGGTCACCGAGGGGGTGCAGGTGCAGCCTGGGAGGCCACCCGCCAGGATGCCCCAGTGTGCGCGCAGGCGGCCCCCTGCCCCCTGGGACGGCCACGCTCCACACGGTGGATGTGGGCGAGGGCGGGTCCCCCTGCCCCGCTCTGCACACACCTGCTTATTTCAGTGGAGACGTGAAAACAAACTGCACCAGTGGGAAGACACTGAACTGTCAAACCAAGCTGTTATTAGCCAGCTATGTCTTTATCCTTCGTGAAATTGCCATGTGGCCACTTAGTTACGTGGCGAGCATACTTAGGCAAAGATGTGCGCGGCCAAGTGCCAGCTACCGGGCGCCGCCGGCCGAGGTCCCTGTCCTTCCCTTCAGGGCCCAAGGTCGGTCTCTGCGGCTCTCACTGCTCCTTCCAGGGCGAGCCCCCACCCCACCAGCACTTGGCTGGCACGCCTGGCGCTCAGCTGGGCAGCAGCCAGGCCGATGCCAGAGATGCCAGAGTGAGGAACTTGGGGGGACGGCGGGGTGGGGGGTGGGAAGAACCTGTGGAAACAGAACGCTGGACCACGGTCTGCCGCGGTGCAGACGCTGCCATCTCAGCCGCCGACGACAGGGCCCCCACCCGCCCACCCGCAGCCCAGAGACACACCTTGCCTGCATGCTGGGGACTGGGCCTGGGGTCCCTGGAGCTGAGGTTTGGGGGAGGGCAGGGGTGAGCCCAGCACCATTATTTCCACCTGATTTTCTCTCCTTGTCTGTCTCTCTCAACTTCTCTCCTTCCAGACACACAGAGTGGGGTCCAGTCGGCTAGCTGGCCTTGAGCTGGACCCTGGGATGCCCTCCTCTCCCAGCCTGGCCTCCAGCTTTGACTCCTTTGCTGTGCTGTCCTGTCCCAAAGTTGGTACTTGTCTGGTCCAGTATGGCATGGACCAGCTTTGGGGAAACCAGCCCAGGCCACGCCCAGGCCAAAAGGGGGACAGAGGCTCTGAGCGTCGCCAGCTACAGGAGACAGTCCTCATGGCTCATCGGGGCTGCCGGGTCTGCTTTCAAACGCTCCACCTGGAGGCCACCCAGGGATGAGGGCTGACCCTGCCTTCTGGCCGCCTTCTCCAAAGGCTGAACTCGAGAAGGTGAGTCCGGGCAGGTGGCTGTGAGCCCAGAGGAGAGTGTCCATGGCGGACGGGAGAGCACTGTCTCCGTCAGGTGGGAAACAGCGTTGCAGCGGTGCTGGTGCCCCTGACACCACTCTCCGTCCCAAGCCCTGCCCGTTCTGGACTCATCGATGCATCGGGGAGGCTGGTCAGAGTGGTGGGCAGAGGGCGGAGGTCGGAGTTGGGGGGAGGGGTTGCTAGCAAGCCTCATTCCTAGAGTCCATGTCGGAGGGATCCGTGTCCGCACAGGTGGACCACACACAGCCGACCAGTTTCAGGGTCACGCCAGGCCCCTCGGGCGTCGGCTGAGGGCTGTGCGTGTTCTTCATCCGTCGTCCCCTCTGGTAAAGAAGTCAACTAACTGTTAGCTGACCACGTCGTAGCTTTTGCAGAGAGCTTGGTTTGTGGGTTTGGGGGGACGGATAAATGGGGGTGTGGAAAGAGGCACATGGTGGCTGACTTCTCTGGGGTCTGCCACCCATGTCTTTGGAGCGGTCTTTTGGGAGAGGTGTAAGAAAGTTCCTGAGCAAGGAGATTATTTTTGGGTGGCCGTGGTCAGTCATGATACCATGACCTCCCTAAACTCAGAGGCAGGTGGTGGCCTCTGGAGAAGAGGAGGCTGCGGGTGGGCTGGGCAGACGGGGTTGTGGTACCGCCTGGGCAGAGCGCGGGTCCCACGCCCAGCACGGTGTGGGAGTAGTCATGGTGCTGGGCCCAGAGAGCCCACGTGGAGAGGGAGAGCTCTGCAGACCTCTGCAGACCAGGCCACGGCCATCCCCTTGGACCCCAGCATGGCCACGTGACCAGGACCACGCGCATGCCCACCCACATTCAGTGGCCCTTGACGAACCAGCAAAACCCAGGGCCTTAGGCACAGCTCCGGCATATCAGTTAGCGTTGCTGGAACTGGCTGTCTGATGAGCCAGAAGACCCAGAACACAGGGTCTTATGATAAGCGGGAGTGGGGTGTTTTCTTCTCTCTTGAACAATAAACCCAGAAGTAGGCAATCCTGAGGTGGCACAGTGACTTCAACTGTCATCAAGAGTCCAGAGTCTTGCCTTTCTGCTTCCTCTGCACATGGCTTCCCTCTGCAAGTTCACCTCATGGTCCAAGGGGGCTGCAGGGGTGCCAGTCATCACGTCTGCATCAATGAACAGATGCAGGGGACAGTGCAGGGGGGCGTGGGTCTTCCCCAGCTAGCTGGTCCCGCAGGACGGAGCCTTCCCAGGAGCACCTCCCAATAACTTCCTCTCCTGTGCTGTGAGGACGCTTAGCTGCAAGGCCGACAGATGGCACGTAGCGGAGAGAGCCAAGAAGTTTCAGAAATGCAACAGGAAAAGGACATCCACTCACTTGCCAGGGTTAGTGGCAGACTGGACAAAGGTGAGCAGAGACTTGGTCAGTGGTTGAGAAAGGAGAAGGATCGTTCGCGTGCAGGTCCGAGAGACCGTCGTGGAGGCACAGGGGGTAAGTGGGGGTTTGGGGCACCACAGGGGGTACGGCCAGAGGCTGGCAGAGCATTTGCTCTGTGCTCTGAAGGTGTGGACTCGCTTCGCACACTGGAGCTTCTGGGGGCCACCACCAAAGCCACAGGACCAGAGCGCAGCCTCCGAAGCCCTCGAGGGGTGGGAAGGGAAAGATGAAACAGTGAACCTGCCCGGAGGCAGGGGAACGGGGACACGGGGACAGGTGGACGGTCCGCCAGAGCAGGGGAAGGGCCCAGGAGCCCAGCTCCCGGGAGGCACCTGAAGCGGTTGTTCTGAAGCCAGAGGGTGGTTGTCCAGCCGGCGCCAGGACCCTCACCTGCGGCGCACAGCAGCCCGTTCGCGTGCGTGGGTGGCGGCTGGTTGCAGTGATGTTTCCGTCCGTCCGGGGGAGGGCGGGGGGCCCAGACACACACGCACAAGATGTATCCTGCACGATTCCGTTTACTTAAAGCCCAAAGCAGCGAAGGGAAGCGTCTCCGGTCGTGGAGCTGGGAGGGGTCCCGGCCAGGCTGGGAGTGCCTCTGCACGGGAGGAGCCCACGGAGTGCGGTGGGGCGCTGCCCTCAGGTGCCCAACTAGCCGTTGCAGTAACTGTGACGCCCTGCGTCGTGTTTCAGCCGTTGCTTACGTAAACGTTCTACGTTTCAAGCCGACATGAAGTTTGGAAAAAGCCCATGGGAGAATTTGCAGTGACGCATGTTCACTACACTTCCTCCTGGCCTCGTTCCCAATGGCAAAGAAGGCGCCCCGAGCGGTCAGGGACAGAGGCAGGGCACACGCGGATGAACTGCGGGCTGCCAAGACGGCAGAAGCTTACACGCGGATGAGCGTGCAACGCCGTCCGCGCCATGCCGTGCGCTGAAGAGGCCAGGCTGTATCATAATATGTTTAGTGTGATTTCCTGCTTGTGAAAAATGGATACAAAAATTTATACACACGTGCGTGGAGACACGTGGGGATGTCAGCGGCACGATGATGATTCTGTACAGTTTATTTTCTATTGTGTGCTTTCCTTTGTATTTATCTGTTTCTAGTTTTTCCTAAAATGAAAATATATCACTTGCGTAATAAAAAATATTTAAGGGGATAAGTAAAAAAAGGCCTGTTTCTCATTTCTCGGAGACGAACCCGGTTGCCATGGAGACTGGACGGTTGTCAAGACGGCGATTGGCTGGTGAGGATGCAGGATGTGGGACCCCAGGCTTCCTTGGAGCCGGAGCTGACGCAGCTGTCAGACTGCACTGCGGAGCCCGGCGCCAGCATGGACGGGGTGGACGTGTGGGCCAGCACCCTGGCCCAGCTGATGGCCAAGAGGAAACCCCAGGACACCTGGGAGCTGGTCCCTGAGGAGAACCTGGCCTCCGGGCACATGGAGGGCGGAGGTTTTCAGTACCGGCTGAGGGGGCTTTCCAGGTGCGCTGTGGGGGGGGGCTCCTCTGGGGTGCTGGGCGGGGGGGATGCTGAAGGTGCTTAGCCACCGGCTCGGTCGGCCCTGAGTCCGGAGGCCAGGCTGGGTGCAGTCCAGCCCCTTATGGGGCGGAAGGGGGGCCATGCAACCAGCCGGCTCTTGGCCCCCAACAGGTAGGTGGGCCGGGTGCTCGTTCTCCTTCCTGGGAGGTGGGGGTGTGGGGGAGATCCCCCTGTTCAGTCCCTCAGTGCTGGGCATCCCAGTAGGAGCCCTGCAGAAGCGGCGGGGTGGGGGGGCGGATGCTGGGGGGTGACGCGGCCACCCACGTGTGACAGGCTTGTTTGCTCACCGCAGCATCTCCTGGTTTCCATGGCAGCACTGACGGCCAGAGCAGGGGGTGGGCAGGTGCCTGTGCTCAGGCCCCACCTTGCAGAGGGCCCTGAAGGAAGGGAGGCCCAGAGAGGGGGGAGCTGTGTCTGGCCAGGGCTGCGGGCCAAGCAGGGGCCAGGCTGGCAGCCCCGGTGTCATGGGGGTCACTGTGTGAGCCCCGTTCCTCACTGTCATGGTGACAGCAGCAGGGATGGGCCAGGCCTGCAGGGACCCCACCCAGCCAGGCATCCCCTGCCCTCCAGGGGCCTGCTGGGAGGTGGGACCGTGGGGGAGGGGGCCTCACAGACGGGTCACCACGGGGACTCTGTGCATAGCCACCCTTTGACACAGACGCCACAGCTCCCAGTGTCTGAAACCCCTGGGGCCAGGTGTTCAGCGGGATGCTGGGTTTCCCAGGTGTTAGGAGAATCAGCCCTCGGTGTGTCTGAGAAGCCCCTGTCCCCACAGCCAAGCTGGAGAACCGCCTTCAGGTGTAGAGGAGGGTCACAAACACCGTCCCAGTGCCTTTCAGCTTTCATACAGATAGAGACACCAGGGAGTTGGGGGGCGGGTCGTGAGGCACCATCCCATGTTCTGCAACACAGCAGCCACTGGCCACACGTGGCCTTGGATTACATTGAAATGAAGTTGAAAATTCAGCTCCCCAGGGCACTAGCCGTGTCCAGCCACCTGTGGCTGTGGGCTGCTGGCTGGGCCGTGCAGATGGAGCCCATCCTCAACATCACGGGAAGTTCCATGGGACAGTGCTGCCTGGGAGACGCTGGGTGGGTTTCCCGTGTGTGTGTGCATGTGGTCCCTCGTCTGTGACCAAGAGAGGGCCCACCTGCCTGGCCCTGGGGCACGCGGCCGCAGAGGCCCCGGACCAGCACCTTCTTCAGCCCCAGTGGTGCATGGCAATCTTGTGCCCATGTCTGGAGCCAGAGTGGACCAGTCGAAGGGGCTCACTCATCATTGTCCTGGGAGCCCCAAGCCCCTCCCAGCTCTCCCCTGCTTTCTGTGTCCCGAGATTCCTCCGCTCAGTTTATCTCATCTTCTCTCCATGGGGATGGGGCTCTTCCTTCCATGGCCTCCCCAGGCTTCTCTGCACAGCAGGACAGACACCTGCTTCCCCCCTGGCGGGTATCCACAGGGTGGTGTCTGGCTCTTGGTGACATGTCCTTGGGACAACGAAGCCCGAGTCACAAGATGGAAGGGCAGCAGAAGGCGGCAGCAGGGGCAGTGACCTCCTGCAGGTGTCAGGCCAGGCTTCAGCCCCGAGCAGGCTTTTGGTGCCAAACCCAGGAGAAGGCATTTGCTTTTCGGCTTTTCAGATCACGTGCTGCAGGCAAGGGGCGTCCGCCTGCGGAAGGGGTCTCGGGGTTCTGGGGCTCGTGCGGGGCCAGGGCCGTGCCCTCCCCTCCGCTCACTGCCGCCTCTGTCCTCCCCACCCCCAGGCTCCAGTGCGGTCGCTGCCAGTGGGGCTGGTCCTCGGCCCACGTGCACATCCTCTTCCACACGTGCTTGGATGAGGACAGCCGCTTGGGGCTGGTGAAGATGCGCCTCTGGGGCCAGCGGTGCCGGCTGTGCCCGCCGGATGCCCAGGGAGAGTGCCAGGTGAGTCTGCTGAACGTCCGGCTCTTCCTCAACAAGCTGGTCCTGTTCATCCTACAGAAGTGCTATGGGGAGACCCTCAACCCAGACCAGTGCCCTGAGATCTGCTTTGGCGAACGCTGTGAGGCCTGCGACCTGGGCGTCTGCTTCTTCCAGAAGCCCCCAGACCCGGCCTGGGGCCCCGAGGTCAAGAGCCCCACCACCATCAAGGGCAGGTACACCTTGTACGGAGGCGGCGACCTGGCCGCCCCCGCTGCCGGCAAGCAGCTGCTCACCCTTGGCAGCGGGCCCGTGGTCGACCGCGCCAGGGGCTACACCCCCAACTCCATCACCATCCCCCTGTCCGTGTCCGACTTCATCAGGAACCCGATTTCCGAGAGCAGCGACTTCTTCGGCCAGGACGAGGACATCGTCACCGTCCCCTTCTCCCTCGCGGGTGTGCGTAGGGACAAGGGGCTCACCGCCGGTGCCCAGGGCCGTGTCAGCCCGGGGCCCGGCTCCCTTCCAGCGGCCGACCCCAGCGGGGCGCTCCTCATCGCCAAGGGCTCCATCTACCTGCCCGCCGGCTCCGCAGCCACGCCCAAGGGCCGCGGCGTCCCGGTGAACATCAAGCGCCCCGTCCTCCACGGCAGAGGCCTCGTCATCGGCAGCATCAAGCCCTTCGAGCTGAAGGGCTTCATCTTCAAAGGCCGAGGCTCCATCTCCAGCCCCACCGACGCGGGGAAGGGCTCTGACGGCAGCACTGCTGGGAGCGGCCCGCGGCCGGTGTCCTACATCATTGGCCTCACGGATGATGGAGAGGGCTCCATCACCTTCCCCTCGTCTCTGGCGAACGTCATCAGAGACGACTCCTTCCCCTACGTCGACGGCTCTGTCACCTTCCCCTTCGTCTTTACTGATGAAGACAAAAGCAGGAAGGCTCCCGCCAACGCCAGCGAAGGCGAAGAGAAGGACGGCGGGGACGGCCCTGCCCCCGCTGGCCGTGAGCCCCTTCCGGGGACCCGCACCCGGAGACCCGTCACCATCAGCGAGGGCTCCGTCACCATCCCCTTCTCTGTCTTCCACATCATAAAATACAAGGGCCCCGGCTCCATCGCCAGCGGCCGCCGGAGCAGCGGCCTGGCCACGCACGGTCATGACAAGAAGAGGAGGCAGCCAAGGGCCAGGCTCCGCAGGTCGGGCTCCGAGCCTGGCTGGGAGGAGGACTTCTGCTGGGACGACGGCTGGTGCGCACCGCGCTTCGACCCCTACGAAGAAGTGTGGATCTGGGTCTCCATGGCCGTCTGCGTCCTCTGGGTCATGTACTTGTACAAGTTCAGCCCCTGACGGCCGGGTGGAGCCTCCCGCCGGGCCCCGTGCCCCCCAGGCGGAGCCGCCCAGGCAGCGGAGCGGCGCGACCCCCCGCCCCAGCCTGCACCCCCGGGCCCCCAGGCCACCCCTGCCCGCCCTCCCTGAGCTGAGGCTTCCGCGTGGGGGCCCTCAGCCTTCTCCTCCATGTCCTGCTTCCGTGTGTGCTGTCTGGTGACGTGAGTCGTGGCTTCACGGATGTCCACACTGTGATTACCCACCACGCCGCCCACACGTGTTCCAGGCGCTTGTCTGTGTAGTGTTACAATCCAATAAAATAAAAGTTAAAAGGAAAAAAACCACACAGTGTGCTTGGGTTGTGAGGATGCCAATCCCCAGGAGAAGGTTTTGAGGTGGGAGGGTGTGGTGGGCACGTCGCTGTCCCCCCGTCAGTCCCCGTGGGGAGTGGATCACATGCACTTCTTCCCCTGACGGCTTCTGGATTCCTGGCGGGGGGTGACGGGACAAAGCGCCCAGGCCAGCCTGTGCTGAGCCCTGCACCGCACCAGCAGCGTTCCCGGGTGCTTCCACGGGATTTTCCTGGAGCAGGTGGCTTGCCACTCTCCCCCCGACTCTGGGTAAAGATGAAAGCCCCCCCTGAGCCTTGGCTGGTGACCCCCCAGCATGCATCTTTACCGAAGATGTCCCCCCGACCCCCCAGCTGGGAAGGCACATCCCGCCCAGAGGGGAGGGGCGAGATCCAGCGCTGCCAGCCCCCGGGACCGTGGACACCTCCAGCTCTGATGTGGTTTGAGAAATGCCGTCCACACCAGAAGTCAGAACCCTCCTGTCTGTCAGTCACACTGTGAATTTCCGTCTTCAAAGACCACGTCTAAGGGGGGGGTCGGTTGCATGGTTCCCAGCCAGATGGGGGTATGGCAGGGGGCCTCGGCTGTGTCAGGCCTCCATGCCCTCTTCTTCTAGGCAGGGCCTGGCCCCCAGGGCCGCAGGGAGGTTGGGCTTTGTCTGGGGGGACCCTGGGGTCAGATGAGAGGGTCTGGGGAAGCCTTGCCCTGTGGGGGAGGGATGAGTGTATGGAAACCTTTGTCCACGGCTGTCTAGCTGCCCGGAGGCCTGACTTGGATACTACAGGACCCTGTTGGGGAAGGTATGGGGAGAGGGGGCACCCGCATGGGTGGGCACTGCTGGTGGGGGCAGAGGATTGCANACCATCAGCGAGGGCTCCGTCACCATCCCCTTCTCTGTCTTCCACATCATAAAATACAAGGGCCCCGGCTCCATCGCCAGCGGCCGCCGGAGCAGCGGCCTGGCCACGCACGGTCATGACAAGAAGAGGAGGCAGCCAAGGGCCAGGCTCCGCAGGTCGGGCTCCGAGCCTGGCTGGGAGGAGGACTTCTGCTGGGACGACGGCTGGTGCGCACCGCGCTTCGACCCCTACGAAGAAGTGTGGATCTGGGTCTCCATGGCCGTCTGCGTCCTCTGGGTCATGTACTTGTACAAGTTCAGCCCCTGACGGCCGGGTGGAGCCTCCCGCCGGGCCCCGTGCCCCCCAGCGGAGCCGCCCAGGCAGCGGAGCGGCGCGACCCCCCGCCCCAGCACCCCCGGGCCCCCAGGCCACCCCTGCCCGCCCTCCCTGAGCTGAGGCTTCCGCGTGGGGGCCCTCAGCCTTCTCCTCCATGTCCTGCTTCCGTGTGTGCTGTCTGGTGACGTGAGTCGTGGCTTCACGGATGTCCACACTGTGATTACCCACCACGCCGCCCACACGTGTTCCAGGCGCTTGTCTGTGTAGTGTTACAATCCAATAAAATAAAAGTTAAAAGGAAAAAAACCACACAGTGTGCTTGGGTTGTGAGGATGCCAATCCCCAGGAGAAGGTTTTGAGGTGGGAGGGTGTGGTGGGCACGTCGCTGTCCCCCCGTCAGTCCCCGTGGGGAGTGGATCACATGCACTTCTTCCCCTGACGGCTTCTGGATTCCTGGCGGGGGGTGACGGGACAAAGCGCCCAGGCCAGCCTGTGCTGAGCCCTGCACCGCACCAGCAGCATTCCCGGGTGCTTCCACGGGATTTTCCTGGAGCAGGTGGCTTGCCACTCTCCCCCCGACTCTGGGTAAAGATGAAAGCCCCCCCTGAGCCTTGGCTGGTGACCCCCCAGCATGCATCTTTACCGAAGATGTCCCCCCGACCCCCCAGCTGGGAAGGCACATCCCGCCCAGAGGGGAGGGGCGAGATCCAGCGCTGCCAGCCCCCGGGACCGTGGACACCTCCAGCTCTGATGTGGTTTGAGAAATGCCGTCCACACCAGAAGTCAGAACCCTCCTGTCTGTCAGTCACACTGTGAATTTCCGTCTTCAAAGACCACGTCTAAGGGGGGGGTCGGTTGCATGGTTCCCAGCCAGATGGGGGTATGGCAGGGGGCCTCGGCTGTGTCAGGCCTCCATGCCCTCTTCTTCTAGGCAGGGCCTGGCCCCCAGGGCCGCAGGGAGGTTGGGCTTTGTCTGGGGGGACCCTGGGGTCAGATGAGAGGGTCTGGGGAAGCCTTGCCCTGTGGGGGAGGGATGAGTGTATGGAAACCTTTGTCCACGGCTGTCTAGCTGCCCGGAGGCCTGACTTGGATACTACAGGACCCTGTTGGGGAAGGTATGGGGAGAGGGGGCACCCGCATGGGTGGGCACTGCTGGTGGGGGCAGAGGATTGCAGGTGAGCCTTCGAATGTCAGCACTGGGACCTCATGTCCAGTCCTGCACGCCTGCTCCCAGAAATCCGACAGACACCAGCACCCGGAAGATTCCACCCTACACTGAGGGCCACGCCTCTGTGGGATGCACGGCCTACAGACCTCTGCCAGCCCTCCCAGGAGCCACTGGGATCCGGGAAAGACCTAAACCCAGACTCTCCAGGTCCCTGTCTACACCGGGTGGGACCCTCACTGTAAGGTCAGGACCTACTGCCCACCCTCAGGGTCCTGTCTACACCAGGTGAGAGCCCTCTGTCCTAGGGCAGGTAGCGCCTTGGGTGTCCCATCTACCCTGGGTGTGAAGACCTAACTGGGTGGCTGGGTAGGGGTGTGCCTGCCTGGTGAGGAAGGCCTGGCTCTCTGGTCCCCACACAGGGGTCCCCGCCCCACTCACTGCCTTTCCCTGGAAATGGGTGTTTGGGGGACTAGTGCTGATCGTGGGGACTGCAGCTGGACTCTCTCCAGGGACACTCTACCCGCAGTTGTGGGGGTCCCAGGGCGGGGTGGACCCCATCCTGGGGAACCTCCCTTTGGGTCAGCCCCTGGAGACCGTCCCCACCCTCATCCACGAGGGGCTGGTCAGAGGAGCCTGCCCCTCCCAGAAGACCCCCTCTGGAACACTTTCCGCTGCTCAGGGACCCTGCCCACCAGGTCCACACTGGGAGGGGGTTAATATCTGAAACGGGTCTCCAGCCTGGTGTCTCTTCTGATTGAGGGATCCAAGCCAGTCCGCCCTGGTGGGAGTAAAGACGTGGGGGTCTGCCTGGGCCCTCCGCTCCTCTGACCACATTGGGCCCTCTCCATCCCCGCCCCCTTCTCCAGCCCCTGGTCCCCTCCTCCAGCCCCCAGACCCCACTCCAGCCCCTGGTCCCCTCCTCCAGCCCCTGCCCCCATACCGCTAGCCTGTCCCCTCCTCCGGCCCCTGGCAGCCCGCGCTGTCCTGCGACGCCCCCGTGTGGCCGCTGATGGGCCCCGCAGCCCTGCGCCGGGGGGATCGATGGCAGCTGTCCTGTTTCTGTTTAATCAGATGCTTTTGTTAAAACCCAGCAAACTCCACCCATCATCAGCATCATTAACATTAGTCTTTATGAGTAGTTAAATTTCATTAAATCATTAATAATTAATTCATTACTATTTAAGTTTCATCAGGGGCGCCTGGGTGGCTCAGTTGGTTGAGCGTCTGTCTGACTTGGTTTCAGCTCAGGGCATGATCTCAGAGTCATGAAATCAAGCCCTGGGTCAGCTCCGCGCTCAGTGGGGAGTCGGCTTGGGATTCTCTCTTTCCCTCTACCCCTCCCCCCACTCATGCTCTCTCTCTCTCAAATGAATAAATAAAATATTAAAAAAAAAAAAGAACTAAGTTACATTCATGAAACTGACAGTGAATGCAGTAGACGCACTTGGGGGGGGCAGACCCGTATATAAGCATATCAGGTACATCGAGTGCCATGTTTACCTTCATAATCATGGGAGTCTTCAGACTCACAGACACCAGTTAAAATGCCAAGGGCAAGCCTGGGACTCAAATGTAGGACAGCCCACACCTGAGCCCACACCTGAGTCCACAGCTGAGCCCACACCCTGAGTCCACACCTGAGCCCACACCTGAATCCACACCTGAGCCCACACCCGAGCCCACACCTGAGTCCACAGCTGAACCCACACCTGAGCCCACACGGGAGCCCACACCTGAGCCCACACCTGAGCCCACACCTGAGCCCACACCTGAGCCCACACGGGAGCCCACACCTGAGCCCACACCTAAGCCCACACCTGAGTCCACACCTGATTCCACACCTGTCTCTTGTGCAGCCTGAATGACTAGGTTGGGTCTAATTCAGTATGATGTAGCAATAACTATTTTTGGGAACTCAACTGGTAATGGAGACATGGAATGTCTACAACATCTCGAAGAGAACCAAAGGCAGACATGTTTTAAATGCAATTACTGTTAGTTCAGCCAAAGTTGGGGGCCTCAAAGTGTGAACAGTTTCCTGATTTTTGCTAAATGTTCTGGTGAAGGGATGAATCACACTTCCTGCACCCAGGGCGGTGGGCACAGTGACACAAGCTTCTCAAGCTGGGGAAGAAGCAAGGGCCCAGTCTGAGTTGAGGGAGGACTTCAAGGAGATCAACTGCAGGGCAGGGGTGAGGGGCCTCCACCAACCTGACCCTGATTAGCTGGGGACACAGAACAGTCATGCTCTGCACTGGGACACAGGCGGTGCCCAGAGCACCTGCCCTGTCACGTGGCTGGATCCTGCAGGTACCACATGGCGTCGCCGGAGGCCTTCAGCAGGCAGCTGGGATCCCACTCTGCAAAGGGCACCAGCTGGATTCCTGATTTTGAGCTTCCCCACCTGAAGTCAGCCCCTGGTGAGGGGGAAGGGGGGATGGGGGGATGTCAGTCCCTGGTGAGGGGGAAGGGGGGATGGGGGGATGTCAGTCCCTAATGAGGGGAAGGGGTGATGGGGGGAAGTCAGCCCCTGATGAGGGGGAAAGGGGTGATGGGGGGGAAGTCGGTCCCTGATGAGATGGTCCATCAGCACAGTTAGGACTTTGTGGGGACCAGGGGATACTTCGCATCCGAGGGAGGGCAAGGCTGTGCACTGAGGCCCCCGATGCTGCTTATTGGTGGGAGGCGTCAGCCGCACCTCTACCTTGAATCCCTGCAGACTCGAGAGCAAACCGCCATTTTAAAGGACTGGAGAGGCTGGAGGACCAAACCAGTAACAGGTAAGGAAGGAAGAGGGCCGTGTGGTCTCTGGTCAATCAGAGTCACGTGGGGTCGCTGGTTCACTGCGTGACCGCATTCGCACAAACCTGCAGGCAGAGGAAGTTTGGGGCAGCTGGGGACAATCGCGAAGTGTAGCCATGATTTCAGAGTTGCGTTTCATACTCAGAGGGACGCGGTGACGCTTGGAGTCAGGGGGTAATACTCAGAGGGGCGCGGTGACGCTCGGGGTCGGGCGGTAATACTCAGAGGGGCGCGGTGACGCTCGGAGCCGGGCGGTAATACTGAGGGGTGCGGTGACGCTCGGGGTCAGGCGGTAATACTCAAGGGGCGCGGTGACGCTTGGGGTCGGGCGGTAATACTCAGAGAGCCGCGGGGATGCTCGGGGTCGGGCGGTAATACTCAGAGGGGCGCGGTGACGCTCGGGGTCGGGCGGTAATACTCAGAGGGGCGCGGTGACGCTCGG